>NC_142504.1:91098579-91288579 GCF_057876585.1 Rhinolophus sinicus
TCTGAGGTCTGACAATTAATTTCGCAAACTTGTTTGATATCAGAAGGATTATTCATTATGAATTTGTGCCATCTGGACAAATTGCTCACCAAGTTTACTATTTGGAAGTACTGAAAAGGCTGCATGAAAAAGACAAAAACGACCTGAAGTTTTCACCAACAATTCGTTACTGATGCATCGTGACAATGCACCAGGTCACATGGCACTGTCTGTGAGGGAGTTTTCAGCCAGTAAATGTATAACTGTATTGGAATACCCTCTCTACTCACCTGATCTGGCCCCCAATGACTTCTTTCTTTACCTGAAGATAAAGGAAATATTGAATGGAAGGCATTTTGATAACATTCCGCACATCAAGGGTAATACAACGACAGCTCTGATGGCCATTCCAGAAAAAGAGTTCCAAAATTGCTTTGAAGGGTAGACTAGGCACTGGCATCAGTGCATATCTTCCCAAGGGGAGTACTTTGAAGGTGACTGTAGTGATATTCAGCAGTGAGGTATGTAGCACTTTTTCTAGGATCAGTTCGTTAACTTAATTGTCCGACCTCTTATTATTTATTGACAGAGATTTTATTTTCCAGGTCTATTTTATAAATAATAAAAGAGAATAGTTAGATTTGGCTCCCTCCTCTGAGGTAATCACCATCTTAAAATTGTTATGCAACCTTCCCAATCATTTTCTTTGTATGTTTACTATGTATTTGTAGCCACAAAACACGTATTTGGCATCTTTTAAAATATAATGTAAGTATTACCTTGTTTTAGTTATCATTCTGCAGCTTGATCTTTTTACTCAAAAAAAAATTATCAAACTTGACAAACGTAGATTCCATTTTTTTTTTTTAATTGCTACATAGTATTTCCTTATTTGGATACAACCCAGCTCCCACATTATCTCTGGTGTACCTGTGCAAATGTTTCTCTAGGATATAGACTAGAAATGAAATTGCTGGTTGCTAAGTATATAACTTCATGTTTATCATGTATTAGTAAATCACTTGTGATTTTCCATTTACATGTATTCTCACCAATGTTTGATATTTAATGTTAGGTTGTTATTTTCCAACCTGATGGGTAGAAATGGCATCTCATTGCTGTTTTAATTTCCATTACCCAATTCCTGGCAGGGTTAAGCAGCTTTTCATAGGTTTATTGATGATTCAAGTTTCCTCTTTAGGGATTGTTTATTGACATAGGCTATTTTTATATTGTTTTCTTGCTTCTTGATTTAATGTAAGAGTTCTTTTTTACAAAGAGATGCTGTGAAATTTAACTTTAGCTTCAGTATTGAGAAAAAATATGATACCTGGATTTGGCTGCAGCTTCAGACTTTGAAAGACAAAGTAACAAAATGCCTACTTCATTTCCGGTTCTTTGATTAGCTGCCTGCTCAATGGGGGCGTGGCCACACACATGACCCTCATCTCGAATCAGTGCAGCAATGCCAGGGATATGAACACAGTGTGGCCCTTGAATTGATTGTTAGTATCTGATATTTATTAATATTCATTTTCAACTTTAGGTGAGCATTCGAGATACAACTTGGAATGAAAATCTCTATGCACTTACTCAGGCAGTTGAATTATAAGCAGATTTATTTATTACAGTAATAAAATATTGAAATAATGCTGATTTTGAAAGCTGTTAATGTTGTATACAGAAATTATTAAGAACTTTCAAAGAGTTAAACAATATTAGCAGTTATGAATAAGAGAGAGTGCATTAGATAGATAACATTAAGAACATAATATCCGTTTTGAGCCAGCAAATGTTTATAAAAATTTAAATGCTAATAAAAAGGCAGAATAATAGAAATTAGATTATATCACAATGCTAATCTTTGGAAGCATTAAGACTTATATTTAATTTTTAGTTGATTCAGTAGAGGCCAAGAGTGTTTCAAGAAAAAAGTCCTATTTAAGAAGTCTTCATATCTTGTGAGGATGAATTAAAAACCGAATTTCAACTTTTCCACCTCTAAATGTCATGAGGAGGAAAAACTGCAAAATCATGTGCAGCAATATCCGTGATAAATCACTTTTGATCTCGACATACTGAAGAATATAAGGAGTATAAACACTAGAAGAAAGAGTGGAAGGAAAGTAAAATAGTCCAGACAAATTTTTTTCTCTCACTTATACAACTTCAAACTATCAGCCTTTCAAAGTGCATTTTAAGAAGATAATTTCTTATCTCTTGGAGTCAATGGAGGTCAAAATTTTCAGCATCATTGAGATAATTTTTAGAGACTTCTACCTGTTTTCAATATCTGTAGGAGTTTTGAAATGGGCCTATGCTTAAAACACTTATTCTAGAAATGTTACTGATTTTTCCCCTTGAATTACATTTTGGTGTGAGATTATGACATGTCTGCTACAAGTGAACTTTGCTTTCAATGCGTCGATGTGACTATAGGAGCCATTAGCCGTCAATAGTGCAGAGAAATTACTGTTCCTGCACCATGATGTCAAACTTTTGAATCTGACCATTCAAATTCTCAACAAGTAAATGCCACAGTCATTTATTTTTGCAGAAAAAATCAGATTTAATCTTGTATCTGAGAAATCGATTCTATGATACTCACATTCGAAGCTGGTCAAATATTTGTTACTCAGCAAGGTATGTATTTGGTAAACTTTTACCCAGATATTACTCACTTACTGATTTGTTTTTCAAATATCTTTCTCCAGTCTGTTAGCTTACTTTAGGATTTTGTTTATGGCATCTTTTGGGTCAACCATATCATTTTGATGTTTCAATTCCATTGTCTTCTGTACCTGTTATAGCTACAGAGATTTTGGCTGTCAGTTTAATTCTATTATAGACAATCCAGAGTCAGTTCAGAATTAGGTCTTATGTTGGTAGCTCGGGGTTCCTGAACCCTAGGACAAGTTTTGACAATTAAGTTCGCAAACTCATCCTAGAAAAAGTGCTACATATCTTATTACTGAATATCACTATGGTCACCTTTGTGGAACTCTTTATCTGGAATGGCCATCAGAGCTGTGGTCGTATTACCCTTGATGTCCTGAATGTCACCAAAATGTCTTCCTTTCAACATTTCCTTCATCTTCAGGTAAAGAAAGAAGTCACTGGGGGACAGATCGGGTGAGTAGGGAGGGTGTTCCAATACAGTTATTTGTTGACTGGCTAAAAACTCCCTCAGACAGTGCCATGTGAGCTGGTACATTGTCGTGATGCAAGAGCCATGAATTGTTGGTGAAAACTTCCGGTCGTTTTGTCTAACTTTTTCATGTAGCCTTTACAGCACTTCCAAATAGTAAACTTGGCTAACTGTCCAGTTGGTACAAATTCAGAATGAATAATTCCTCTGATTAAAAAAAAAAAAAAGTTCGCAACATTGTTGCAATGCAGTTCTTGAACTTAATTGTCAGAACTTGTATTTTGTAGTAGTAATGAAAGTTGGTCACGTTGTTTAGTGTTTTTTTCTCATTATTCATACAGGGGTCCAGCATTTTCTTACTACTCCCAGGACTCCCCAGCCCCTTCAGTGTGCTACTGCTGGTACTGCATAATTCCGTTTTGCTGACCCTTGTGCCTACCACGATAGGCTCACAGCAGCAGTGTGCAATGCTCTGGGTACAAATGTCCATTGAGAAGATGAGTAAGAGAGGAATAGTGCCCTCCTCATCATGTAGCCTCATGGGAGGAATAAACATGTAACAAACAGTTACAAATCAACATGTTCCCATTAAAGTCAATGTATGTTATTACGATAATTTTCCTATGTATGTAAATGCAGGATCTCATTCCTAGCACATTGGGAAAATTAACCATTTATGGCACTGGGTCTAGTTCATGAATACCACCTACATTTGAAAGTTTTCAAAAATCTGAGCGTTTGAGATTTTGCAGGAGCTAGGATCTAATGTCAGATTGCCTATTGCATCCTTTACAACAGCAATACCTCCTAGCTCATTGTCCCTGTGAAATAGCCACATCTGAAGCTAAGGTCTGGAAGTCATTCTACTCCAGGGAAATTGCCCTTTGATGCTCCCTCTCAGATAGGCAACTCTGGGATTGTTTTTCTACCACTCCCCTTGGCGAGCAGGTTCACCCTACAGCGTTTCTGCAACAGCCAGGGAGTAAGGGGTGCAACTTTAAAAACCTTCCGTGAAAATACAAGTGCAAACTTCTTGTGCCTGACTGATTCTTCACTTACATCAGTGGTAGCAGCAGCATTGCAGTTTCCTTATGGGGAACTGTGCCTGCCCTGAGAGTGTGCTCCTACCTTGACTTTTCTTCCCTAGACCCTTTAACGTCACATATTCTATCAGTCACCTCAATATCACATTTCTATAGCCACAAAATACCCTAGCTAAATATAAGTTACCTAATAGAGTTCCTGGAAGATAATAGAACCTTAATAAATACTATGGAAATAAATAGACAAGTATAAATATAATCAAAATCTTCATCATTGTTAGATATGGAATGACTCTCAGCTATGATGCAATAAAATTCCAAGGGGACTGTGGGTCATTTACTTGAGGATTCTTCTTCCAAAGCAGCGTATTTTAATTTTGGTCAGTTTTTACTGTGAGAACATTCTCCTTATTATTCAATCTAAATCTGTCTCCTTACCATTCAGCCACCAAATCCCATTTTGTTGTGTGCATGTTTTTAAAGTCTAACCTTTCTCCCGTACATGAGTCCTACAAGTATTTAAATATAATTATCTTTATCTCTTCTTTATTTCTCTTCTTCTTTTGTCATATGTTATTACAGGACTTATTTTCCATACTGCTTAATTCCATGTGGCCCCCTTCAGAGTATACCATAATCTCCAAATTCTTTTCATAATGTGTGTTATTTAGAATCTTCCAGCATCCTTCATCCTTCTTCTTCTCTGACTGCCTGGGGACTGTGGGATTACCACCTCCGTTCTTCTTTCCAGGCACTCTGTGTCCTGGAATCAACCTCTGTTTTCATGAATGCCTTATTCACTATAATTTGCCTACTGGTGATTAATATGGAGCTTTTGCTTTCACCTAGCATTTTAAACACACGTCTATTTTCTGCTCTTCATACTGTACATGGGCCCTTAGTCTAAACAGCAATGCATGAGATCCTTGAGGAGATTGGCAACACATTTTTCACCTGTAAATTCCGGGTATCCAGCACAATGTGTGGCACCTGTCTGGTTGTCAAAAATCCTTAATGAGTGTATAAAAAAATAAATGAATAAAGATAGTTCTTTTTCTGTATAAACAGTTCTGTCTAAACTGCTATTCTATATATGCAACTCCATTTTCCCTTCTAAATACAGAAATTTACTATTTTCTTATATTTTTTAATAGATCTAATGTACACAAAATTGAGTTAATCATGCTCTACAGCTCGTGGCACACCAATGGGATTGGCCAAGGTCAGATTTTTCATTTGTTCCTATCAGATTTTAGCATGGTGTCTTGCAACCACTACTCCAGTCTATTGTCATCTATACTTCCTATGATTAGCTATCTCACACAGCTTTGTATCATTTGCAACTTTGTTAAGCAGTGTAAGAGGATTAAAATACAAAAATATAACAACAAAGAATAGATGACATATTAAGCACTGAATTGTAAACTACAGACGTTAAATGCTCCTTTAAGAATTTGGCAGAGAGGTAGAGCTTGAGCGTGTGAACTAAATAAGAAAAGAGAAGAGTTGCTGACGTATGAGCTGAGTCAAGAAAGCCTGGGTGGGACTGCAAGAGAGAGGAACCTGTGAGCAAAGGGAAAATGACAGCCCTGTATGTTTGCCAGGAAGTGGGGTAGGATGTGAGAAAGGCAGTGGTAGGATATTCACTGCGGACGCTGGATGCTTGAATTCGGATTCCTCTTCCTTCTTAATTTTCTCTATTAAGGCAGATGAAAAAAGAGACATTGTGAAGATGGAGCTTGCATTTTCTCAGAACTCCCCTATAGAAATGATTAATATTTTGGGATTTTGGGGTTTTAGGAAGAACACAAATGAGAGGAAAGAGAGGGCAGGTGGCATATAGAGTAGGAGAGATGATCTCTGTCTCTTGGCTGCTTGCCCTCTCCTTCCATTCCAAGCAGATCCAGCCTTTAGAAGACTTCATTCCTACTTTTTATCTTAATTCATACTGTACCCTCCAGGAGGTCTGAGGACTTGTTTTTTTGTTTTGTTTTTTGTTTTTTTAGTTGTTGCCAATAGTGATGTCACACAAAAGACTGTGGAATCTGGAATCTTGGAAATCTAACACTATGAATTGTCTAAGTAACATGGTTTTGTTTTTCACTTCACATTAACTGATAAACTATAGAGAACCAGATTTGTTCCTGTTTACCATCAATATTGATATCATCGTATAATTCACTTTTAGCTTTATTACCTATGTTTCTTTGACCTCACACAAATTTTATTTTTATCCCATTATTATGTCATGTTATAACCCTCCAATCTATCTCCACATCTTGGACATCTTATCTGAGAATCACTGATCTTAATTATTTCGTCTAAAATATGCATATCAAACTAAACATACTATTTGAGTTGTGGCTAAAATAAATCAAACTATAAATGCTAATCTTTTATTAACATCAAGTTTTAAAGCTCAATTTTCTTTATTGCATTTTATTTCCATTGTATCACATTGTATGAATAATTTGCAAAGGATAAGTTCATAAAGTCACTAAAGAGCTACTGTGTGGGTTTGTGCATACATATGGAAATATTCTCAAGTACTAAAACAATAAACATAAGAAAAGATTTGGCACATATGTTTCTTTTCAGCTTACTGTACTTCCTTAACTATAATCAACAGCAAGATTCTGGAGTTTAGTTCATCAGTTATGTGATGGTGGCATTATCAGGACCCACGATTTTCAGAAGCGGATAACTCACATCCAGATTCCTGATTTCCCAGGGTGCTGTTGGAGACATTCATTAACAAAGATCATTGAAATATGTGTTTTTCCTTCATTAAAAAAGTCCATGCAGATTTTAGATACACACAGTCTATTTAGTCCAATCTGTGAGGAGGGCAAAAATGAACATTTAGAGGATGTTCTGTTGAGCATGAAATAAAACACAGAGGATAAAACATTCTTAATGTCTGTATCTTTCTCTGACATCTGAAGTAGACGTTCAACTACTGGGACTATTCAACATATCATTCAGCAGTTTGATTGTTTCCAAGTAATGGAAAATCTACCTTCCCAGTTACAAAATTATAATAAAAAGTAAATAAAGCTGTATTTTTCTGGCTCCTTTTCAGCTGGGGTAAAGCCAACTTTAGGTTTTACCAATCAGTTACTTCTTTTAAAAACTGATTTGTAATTGAATTATGTGGGGAAAAGGCAATTGTGCAGAGAATCCATTTTGCTGGGGTGGTTCAAATCAGAGTTGATGGGGTAGGAAGCAGCACTGATCCAGACTTCCTGTTTCAGTAACTACCTGCCCACAGCAGAGGTAAAGTACCTCAATGTGATTCTGGAAACTAATATCTTTCTACCTGAACTAGAGGAAATGCATTCTGTTGTCTGTAATAAGAACACTGTCCCTTACACACTTGTACCAGGGATCTAGCACACATTAATTTATATGAAACATTCCTAAATGTGTACCTGTTTTAGCTCCTTTGGGATTTAATTTCTTATGTTTCCTACTAGACATGTAAGTACATGACTGTTTTCTCATCATAATGCCCTCAGAACTTAATGAGACATACAGAATAATTTACACACTGAGAACCATAAAATGTGGACTACATTAAAGAATTTTAAAAAATATATTTGAAGAGTATGTTCAGTGTGCATGTACTTTGCTTCTATTACTCTACAATTACAACCTAGCCTTTACATTTTACATTTTTAAATATCACCGTCCTCTACAAGCAATAATTATTACATGCACAAGTGGGCACAGTTATATGAGGTAATTAGACTATACTAAAGCAATCTATAAATTAATCAATAATCATTTATGGAAGACTATTTTGCACAATCTTGGCTACATGCAAGCAGTCCAATACATCTTCCACTTGACATTCCAACTGGAAGATTCAACATACATAAAACCACAGTTGTGGCAGTACCACTACAAAAAGGAGAAGCAACTGACCATACTAGAGGAAAAGAATAAGGTTCCATGCCTGGCTCCATCACTTGTACATGTCATGCTTTGGGGATAGTATTCTGAATCTAAACCTTGATATTTCTGTACCTAGAGAGATAATGTTTGGAATATACCATCGTGTGTTCTAAATTGGCTTTTTCCCAACTCACTCACCTGCAAACACTTCAAACTGCAGTTCTAGCCCAATCCATTTTTTGAGCCAATCTTGTCTCCCCAAACTGAGAATATTATAGGATCATCATCAAGACATAATGGGGAGTAGGATTGTCCTCAACAGCCAATGACCCAGTACTTGGTATACATAGAGTGAAGCTGGGGCATCTGTTTGTTTGTTAAGCCACAGCCTCTCCCTGAGCACCATTGTATTCACTTTGGATTCCTATTCAGCATTTCATTACCATCCCCCGGGGGTGGGACCCCATCAGCTTTATTTCCAGCAGTGGATGTGACCCTTTGCCAAAGGACCATCTGGAACCATAGTGCTGCCATCCACCTGATTGTCATTATTGCCTCTGCCTGAAGCCTCTTGCCATGTGCCCCAGCAGGCAGGGCTGGACACCCTCAAATATGGACATTGGCCTAAATCAAGCCTGAGATAATGACACGTCTTAGAGCATCGCAATGGATGCTGCTAGTTGCACTCTTCGGGGTCCAATCCAACAAAATTCCTAATATTTATTAAGTATTTCCTATGTGCCAAGCACCATTCTAAATACTTTGTATATGTTATTTCACTTCATCTTTATATAACCCATGAATGAATACTATGATATTTATAGTTTTTTGTATATAAGTAAATATGACTGAATAGGCTTAGGTAATTCACCCAAAAAGTGGTGCACCATGATTTGAGCAAGTTCTTAATGACTAGGCCATGCTAATTAATACTTTATCTCCTGTCCTGTGTAGTCTTGGCTTCAGCTGCTTTCTTCCCTATAGGCAGGTGGCTGAATTTTCAGCATTTCACTCATGCTATGAAAAATATTATTTACTATTGTAATATTGTTAAACAAGGCAACAGCATGTGTATAATACAGTACAAATACTTTTTTAAAAAATGTGAATCATTTCTTCATATTGAAAGGGTTTCCGTCATCTACATTGTTCAGATAACTAAGATTTAGTCTTTTAAATGTCAAAATATTTTGAACCATTTTCATTTGAAAACTTTCTAAAATAGGCCATACATTTTCCAGCGTAAAAACTGCAATAATGAACACAATGCATTATTTTCTGATCTCTGAGTAAATGACGTAATAGGCCTTGAGAGAAGGTACCTTGTGAGGGTACGAGATTTCAGTTATGTAGTACAGTGTGTTGATTACTGGGAAGTTGTTCTGACTGTTTTCCTGGTTCTTTGTTCTGTTCTAAGGATTGGGGCGCCACATGAAGTAGGAGAGACATCGGTGGCCATGCCTGTACTAAATGAGTACCATGAGGGAAGTGTCACATGGGTTTGGGTAGAGCTCAGTGTTTCTTTATTCTTCTCCCTTCCTCCTCCTTCTACTAATCCATTCTTCCTAACCTACTTATACATGCAGCCTTTTTTTTTTACAACAGAAAGATTCTGATATGCATTAGTAATTAAATGAATCTTTAAATGTCCCAAGTAACCACAATTGAGTAAACATTTTGATGTGAATAATAAGATGAATAGGAACAAAATCAGACAGGAGCAAATTTCTCCTTTTATCTGTTTAATTCTTTGTGCATTGTGTTTTATTCTTCCACATGTTTCCCCTCTTTTATCACATGATATAAATGTGCTACAGTGTATCTTGGGGTATCTTTCTCATTAGGGTAGCCTTGCCCTTTGGATGCCAAATGAAACAAAAGGATGAGGTTTCTTTGGGTAAGGGCATTCAGTAAATCCATAGACCTAACTTTAGTTTAGTTAGAAAAGCAAATGGTGTCCTTGAGGTCTTACCTGGTACAAGAGAATAAAAGTTTAACTTTAGTTTGGAGGCTAATATCACAGCTAGTAATAATGTATGATTGCCTTAAGTATTCTTTCTTACCTATCTGTCCTAATATATAAAGATGGATTACAAAAGAAGATAGGCAGCTTAGGATTCAAATTCTGGTCATCTTGCACTTCGTAAAATAATAATATAAAAAATATTGTATTTAATACATGTCAGTGCCACAGGCTTACTACATGCTGCAATAGGGTGACCCCTGGAATCCTGATAATTTTTTAAAAATTAAACAAATGACTCAACAGATATGTGCCATGAAACTTACAGGTTTATTGGAACATGAACACGAGCCAGAAGATCATTCTACTAGGGAAAATTTAAATTGAGTACAAGAAGCACTAGCTAATAGTCCCAACCAAGTTTATGATCCAAACTGATAAAGTAAGGTGAATGTGAAAGAAGCAAAAAAGAGGAACAAGAGACAGAGAGTCTGTATGGACCATGCCAGTCAGACAGGAAAGCAGAGAGTTTGAAGGATATCTGGCAGGTTCGGGACCCAGCTATATTAGGGCTCAGCAGAAAAAAATTCAGTGTTTTCTGAGCAGACTCAATTTCTGATGCGCCCCTCCTCTCACACTACCATGGAAATTAGAGAGTATTTCCTTGCTATATTGGCACCTCCCACATTTTAAAAAAATCACACCTTTACTTATCTGTCTGCCGAATCAGACACCAGTGGATGAGAAATCTTCAAAGTTCTATAGGTCCAACTCTATCCTCATGCCTGGAACAGGGTAGATACTCAATGAATCATTGAATAAAGAATAAATTAAAGTTCTGAGGTTCAAACAGTGTTGATTCCTTGGGAGCCAGTCGGGACTTGTCTGTTCCTAATTTCTCCTGGAGCACAAGTGACCCCAGAATGTGGGGCAGAGTTAAAACTATAGGCGTGGCTAATGATCCTTGCTGTAAAGTTTCAGAGTTCCAGAAAACATTCCGGCTCTCCATGGAGAACATATACCGTGGAGACACAAAAGAAATGACTAGAAAAGACCTACACTAGAATGGAATGCATTCTGGATTTGTGGACGGCAGCCTTGAGTAATACTAAGCCCTCAATAGGTATTTGCTAGATGAACGTATGACCCTGAACAAAGGGGATAATCACTGAAATGCTCAGAGGAGACCTCAGCCGGCCCTTGAAAGACAGACAGGATTTGAAGAGGTGGAAAGGAGGGTGTCGGGGAAATGCTAGACAGAAACAAAGCCAAAGGTTTTGATTCAGCATGGCGTGCTGTAAATGTCCTCTGTGCTAAAAGGCATATGACTTTGTGGGCAAATTCAGTTCTGATGACCTTTTTCAAAACTTCTCTGTTACCTTATATTGAAGATTTATTCTAATTCTGCCTTCGATGTCCACACCATGGGAATGCCGTAACAATATGACTGTCTTATTAAAATTCTGCTTCAGATTTAAGGACGTTTACATCCTTGGGTGGGGATCTAAATAAGACATGAACCAATCACAAAATGATATGGCTTCTTTTCATCCATTTTTCGAAACCAAGAAAACATTGTTTCTGTTGCTCTTTGACAAACAAGGAGATTAAACTTGGCACTGGTAAGGAATCTGGAAGTAGATCTTTTGGGGCAGGCAATAAAGAAGATTGTTTTGGACACACCTCGCTCAAAGCCTTTCTATCTTTTAGCATCCCACCAAAATGAAATTTTCTCCATTGAGCCATTAGTTGACACTCTAGCTGAAAAAGACCACTCTGTCCTGATACTGTGGTATTTTGTAATACAAGCATTACATTCTTACAACAGAATGGAACTGGAATGTAACCAGTGTGAAACTGGAGGGTTCTAGAAAACATGTAGCCATAACTTGAAGCAGCTTTTGAACAGCATTAAAAAAAAAATTTAAAAAATAATAATTAATTCACTATGTGTTGTAATGTAAGTTGCTTTTTCACCATGGCTTGATAAAACGTGTGGGATGAAGAATCTATTTTTAAAAAGAGAGACAGTCCTAATCTCCTGATCTAGGCACCCTGTGCTGCAAATTTTCTTAACACATTTGCCTCTGAGAAGTTTGCAAACAAAGGCAAAGACAGACAAAGAACATATGCTAAATTGATCATTTTTGTGTCTGAATATTCACTATTTGAGAGACAAGAAACTGTTCAATCTGATCTGGGGTATGATTATACTGTAGTCCAAATTGAAGTGTCTGTGGAAATGGATTGGGCGAGCTTCGCGCTTGTCAGTCATATCACTTATTCCATGCAGAGCGAGATGAGGGCACTCATGGGAAACAGTAGAAGTGGCTCTGCGTTACACCTAGACAGATGGGTGTTCTTCTCCTATGAGGAGGCTCTCGCTGCCTCAGCTACCGCTGCAAAGGGGGCGCAGGGAGACCCCCCTCCAGTACTGCCAGTGTCTCAGAGCCTTGCTCCGGGAGAGCTCCAGGGTTCATTCTAAGAGCTGATTCTGGATCAAATGTTCTTCTCCACTCAAATCATCAAACATGTGCCTGAGAGAACTGTGCTGGAGGTGAGGGGTGGATGGGTTGTGCATGACAGCGATATGGTTAGAGAGATAGGATTAAATGTAAAAGTTTTAAAAATGAAAGATTCCAGTAGCAGTTTTAAGACAACAAAGGGAAAGCAAATATTTGCTGCAGCAAAGAGTGCTGTGCAGAAACAGAAGTTCTGTGAAAAAATATTTTTGAAATCAGTCCTCATCACTTACTGAAAACAATTTAAATCATATCTATCAGTGTTAGCAAGGGATGTAAGGACATAGGTTTGTTCTCAGGGCAGTGAATGGAAGATTCTGTGTTTGCTTTTCCCTTACCACCTGGCTCTCTAGAGAAACAGAACCAATAGGAGAAAGGTAGGTAGGTAGATAGATAGATAGATAGATAGATAGATAGATAGGTAGATAGATAGATAGATAGATAGATAGATAGATAGATGATAGATAGAATTTAAGGAATTAGCTCGCGTGATTATGGGGGCTAGCAATGGGTAAGTCTGCAGGGCAGGCAAATAGTCTGGAAATCTTTCTTCTCTGGGAAATCTTAGTTTTTTACTCTTAATGCATTCAACTGATTAGATGAGGCTCACAGACATTATCGAGGGTAATTTCCTTTACTTAAAGTCAACTGACCGTAAATGTTAGTCACATCTGCAAAGTGCCTTCACAGCAATATCTAAACTCCTGTCTGATGAAACAATGGGACATCAGAGACTAGTCAAGCTGACATGTAAAAGTAACTATCACAGCACCCGTAGAGGGTAACACAACACACACACACACACACACACACACACACACACACACACATGCACGGCAGTCTATATGCAGTCTAAGTCCCTTAAAAGACACTTCTGTTTTAAATGACCCAAGTGTTTTCTTTTTCATATTATTCTTAACATTGTTATTCTTTGCTGTGGTAAAATATTTACATAATCAATTCCACCTTTTTCATCACATTACTTTTATTTCTTCATAACACTGGTGAGGGCCCCCACCCCTTTCTTGGTAACATTCTCAGGTTCCCCACAAACTCAGTCTCACTGCTTGGTGTCCTCCAAACCAGCTTTGACTTCTGTCCATGGCTATTCCTCGAGGTACCTTCTTGGCTGACGTTCTTTCTTGCTTTGCTGTTTTGGATTTCTCCACTGAGAGTACCTTCACCTGGTTTTCAGATGTTGGCATTTTCACTATGGATTCTTTCCTGATTTGCTGAGTATGTACTGGTTACTCTATGAAGCCCTAGTCTATGGTTTTCTAATTATTTTTAAGGAAACTTGGCATCTTCTGACTGGTATATAATTATTCATGTGTGTATCCAGTTCCTCATTTTTGTGAGCAGGAAGAAGAACCATGAAGTTTGGGCAACTTTCCATCTTTCAGAGTATCTGTCAGAGGCTAATATGAGGTAGGTCTTCAGGATGTACTTTTAGAATAAATAAAAAGAAATAAGAAAGGAAGGTAGGAAGGAAGAGATAGAAAGGGGGGGGGATTAAATTGATAACTGAGTAGAGAACAAAAACGGAATCTTGAAATTTCAGAATTTTAAAGATGAAAAAAGGTTGCTAGTGATCATCTAGGTTTCTTCCACCTTTTAATAAGGAATCAAATTAAGACTCAGAGATTTTAAGTAACTTGTTTAGATAGAAGATAAATGTCCTGGGTAAAGTGAGCAGAAGTGGAGCCTATCTGACTCAGAGTGCTTTGTATGACATTATGCTGCTGACAAACAAGAGACTAACATCAGTGGACGACTAAACTACCTCCTCTAATAACCCTCCAAATCTGCAGACATTTCATCATTGGCCTCCCCTTTCACTGGGAGTGGTAGTGCACTCTTAGAGCTTTTCACAAATAGTCCAGTCGTCCTGCTTCCTGAAAATGGAAGGACTGTACTCCTTGCTCCCTCTGGAATTGGGCCTGGCCAAGGGACTTGCTTTGGCCAGTGTGATGGAAAAGGAAGTGGTATGCCAGCCATCGCATTGGTACCTTCGCTTTCATCCACCAGAAAACCCACCGTGTTTCAGATAGTAGAGGCTCTGGAAGTCTGGTTTTGAGTAAATATCACACAGAACAGAGCCTCAACTTGGCCTATGAAGAGACATATACAGGGGTCAAGAAATAAACATTTTGTTTTTCAACTATTAAGAGCTTGAATTTATTTGTTATTACTGAGTTACTTAGGCCATCCTGATACTGTGAACATGCTGAAGATTAGTATACTAATTTGCTATGGTACCTTAAAAAGAAAGGAAGGAAGGAAGGAAGGAGGGAAGGAAGGAAGGAAGGAAGGAAGGAAGGAAGGAAGGAAGGAAGGAAAGAAAGAAAGAAAGAAAGAAAGAAAGAAAGAAAGAAAGAAAGAAAGAAAGAAAGAAAGAAAGAAAGAAAGAAGGAAAGACTAATTGGTTTAAGGAACAAACAAGTACTTTCTCACAGTTCTGAAAGCTACAAGTCTAATCAAGGGGCTAGTGGGATTGATTTCTTCTGAAGTCTTTCTCCTCGATTGGCAGATGGCCAGCTTCTTGCTGTGTCCTTACCTGGTCTTTCCTCTGGACACACACACCATTGGATTCTCTTTGCATGTCCAAATTTCTTCTTCTGAAAAGCGCTCCAGCCGGACTGGATTAAGGCCCACCCCACTCATTTTAACTTAATCACATCTTTTTAGTCCCTACCTCAAAGTATAGTCACATTCTGAGGTACTGGGGTTTGGGCCTTAAACATATGAATTTGGGGCAAACACATTTCAGTCCACAATGGTGAGAAACACCATAATCTGTTTAAGATGTTGAGAAATGCATTAGCTAGTGAAGGAAATACAAGCAGTATATTGATTTGATTGTCTGCCCCGGCCACCACTAGAAAATACAGCTACATATAGTTTGAATTTGATTGGATTTGTTTTAGTGTTACTTCCTGCTCTGTTTTAACAGAGGCTGGTGATCAAGCATGAGGCTTAAATAGGTATGGCTCACTAAATACTTGTAAATACTCCCGCATTTCCTAGCCTCCTTTGATTAGATACCGCCATGTGACTCGTTCTCATAAAACAAACAAACAAACAAAAACAACAACAAAACTGTGAATGAAAGTAATAAAAATCCCTTCTGAGCCAAAGCATTTAGAAGTTGGTAGGGAACCCTGCAGCCTCTCTTCCCCTTTGGAATGGCTGTGGAGCCTGTGTGTTGGGATGGCAGAAAAAATAGATGGAAGCAGCCGTAGTTGCTAAGGTATCCCTGGGATGATAGCTGTTTTGTGGAGTTATTGGACTTATGACTGATTTGTGTGAGCAAGGAATAAACATTTTATGTGTGAAGCCACTGAGATCTGGAGTTGTTTGTTACTGCAGCGTATGCCTAATCCCATCCTTACCCCAAAAAGGAGTTTAGGGGACATGTGCAATTGTTGGGATGTGTGTGCGATTGCAACTATGGGCAATGGCAATAAAATGAGGACAGTGATCCCTTAGCAGGGTGAACTTTCTTTATTTTTGTTCTTTTCTTTTTTTCATTTAGGATGGAAAGATACCAAGAAAAATCTTTATCTGTTTCACTATTTCACCTAGGGCTGGTCTCGAATACCAACCTAACAGAACCATCTTTTCTCCCTAGACAATTTGCACTTCAGAACAGCATTTGAAACTAAGTTTTTGTAAGGTAGAAAGTAATTTAATGTTGAAAAGGTAGAGCCAACCATACATGAATAAATGCATATCCATTGCATATTAATAATGCAATATAATAATCTACCCTTCTCACTTTTAGAAGACTCCTCTGAGCCCTTTCCCAATGTTAAGACAGCTCTGAGCTCCAGGCCAAGTCTGACTTTTTTCTCCTTGTTTCTAAGAAGTATTCAGGAGAGTTACAAGCAGACTCCAGGAAATCCATTTGAAATGGAACACAGACAAAGTTCTTCAAGACCAGGGGACGATGAACCAAAATGTGTATATCTATGTCATACCTGAAATAATTGAATGCACAATGGTTATTTGTTCTAGATTAGAAAAAACTTAGAAAGAGCATGATTACTACTTTTAATTATCTGAGTGTCATGTATATAATTGTAATAGAGAAATTACAAAATAATTTGTGTTCATCCTTTGTTTTGAAGCAGTAGTGATCCCCATATTGTCAGAGATTAAAGTAAAGGAGACATGATTAAATTAAAGGAGAAAAGTAAAGGGAAAATTTCTGTATTTGAAACGATGTGTTTTGTTCAATGAAAGAGTTGCCCTCTACGATCTATAGGATTTATTCATTATTCATTCAACAAATATATGATCCGTATTGGGTTCAGTGCTATGTTTATAAACATCAAACAAGTTATAATCCCTGGTCTCAAATAGCTCATATTCTAGTCGAAGAAACAGGTTGATGACAAAAAATTATATAATGGAGGGAGAGATGACGTATACTGGCACATAAGGAGAGAACCGTTCATTTTCTTGGGGACTGCTGAAAGTTACCTTTGAGAAGGTGATTCCTAGGCGGGGACTTCTAAGAAAGACAAGGTCACCAACAGACCGTTGCAGGGAAAGTAAGCAGAACATTTAATGGCACAGAATATGAAAAATATGTATTCTGTGTGTTATAATTAGGGAAATGTAAGAAATGTTGTGTAGCTAGAGCCTTCTCCTGGTGCAAGATGTGGCTGGGACCGTAGAGAAGCCAGGATGTAGAAGCCTTGAGTTATTCTGTTATGGGTTTTATGCTATAGGCAATGAGAAGCCATGAGAAGATCTGAAACCCATAAGAAGCTTAATCACCGTTGTACAATCTCATCCATTCCCAGAGTTCATGATGCCTAGAAATAATGAACTATTACTTCCTTTTAGCTTCCACAGTCCTTACTGTAGATACCTTAATAGTATATATATATTTTTCCTGGCAGAAAAAGCTTTCACCTTTGAAGATCTTTTATTTGCCCCAATTTTATTACTCCAACCACACATACATACCTTTAAGACAAGGATTGTGTCCTCTTTTTCTTGATATTTCTTACAATGCCTAGCATATGCTTGCCTATAATAGATGCTCAACAAAGGGATATTGCTAAGATGCTACGCTTTGGGCAAAGATCTACTTCTGTCATGGAGACAATACCAGAACAGAGGTATGAGATTCCCATTGCAAAGTCTAAGGGTAAGGCCGGTATTCAATGAACATGTAGTTTAAGGTAGAATGCCTGATATCAAGATCAAGCCATGCCACTTACCAGCTGAATTATTTACCAAATCTAAGACTCAATGCCCTCTTGTGTAAGACGGGCATTGCAATATAATATTTATCTCACAAAGCCTTTGTGAGAATCAGAGAAGATGACAGTGTTGCAGAAATTGTGAAATAGTATAAAATCATGAACAATGTTAATGAAGACATTGACGAAAATAATGATAATGAATTTGCAAGTAGCCACACATACAGAAAGGTTCTCTACTCCGATAAATTAGCTATAAGCACTTTAGAAGTGAACGAGTCTTTCTTCATCATGTTAAGCCAAGAGATATTCAGTACCTAAACCAAAGTGTGAATTTGGCCAGTGGTGCTCCCTCCCGGTACAGGTTCCATTTGGAAAGTCATATTGCGTAGTGAAGAAAGCAGAATGGGGGAGGTCAGAATTGCTAGGTACTGGCTTTGGCTCCATCCCTAACCATCTTTTTTGGCTTTCACAGCCATGAAATGGACAGTAATATACTTTTGGCCCCGTCCATTGGATGAAACTTCTGTTCAATTGAAAGGATGTCAAAATGTACCGCCTTATTTATGCAAAGGGATATACTATTCTTGTAAATGTAACACTGCCCAGTGCAACATAAAACTCATTCAATGACTTCTATGGATATACTTAGGCCAAGAATGGTGAAGCTGGGCATCTCACAGTTATAACCATCAACCTCATCGTCTATCTCCACATACTTGTACACACAGAAACTTTATGCATAGAAATATTTTTTCCCAATCACCAGGGTTGTAGGAGCGAGGTTATTGCAGCTGCAAAAAAAAAAAAAAAAAAAAGGAAAAAAAAAACAGGAAATGAAATGTCAACAGCAAGTGTAATACCTTTCTAATATATGCCCTTCACTTATTGAGACAGTTACCAAGCTGCTCTTGAAAGAAGAATGATTTGTTTATAAGCCAGATACATTATTTCAGCTCTTTAGAGGAGGAAAAATGTCTTCATTATATTTTTTCTCTCTCCACATCATCCAAGAATATATTTTTACTGTTCTTTGCAGACACATTCATTTATTTATTTATTCACAACTGATTTCTGGGCACCTACTATGTGCTTGTCGCATATGAGAATATCAAAGCTAATCAAGTTGCCCTTGCTCTCAAGCACCTTTCAGTTTCACAGGGAAAGCCAGTCATGTGAACAAATCAGAGCAATAAAACATTATCGTTGTTATGATAGAAGGATATGCAGCATACACAGGGAGACACAAAAGGGAATGTTTAATTCTGCCTGGGGAGAAAGAAAAGGCTTTATGAAGGAGGTGGCATTTGATGTGATTCTTAAAATATGAGTGATTTTACAGGCAGACCACAGGGAGAATAGCTTTCTTAGCCGAAGAGAGTGGGGATCTTAAAGTAGCTCAGTGCAGAATGGGACAAAGGAGGAGATGAGCAACTTACGGAGTAAATTATTAAGCTAGGCTGTACAAGGGCAGATCATGAAAGAGGTTTGGAGTCATATGGTGGAATTTAGAGCAATGAGAAAGCCATTCAATATTTTCAGCCAAGGAGTGACATGAGCAGTTTACAATTTTAGAAAGGGACCGTTGTAGTTGTTGCAATAAGAAATGGGAGTGGACACTAGGACACTGGGTGAGAGACTCTTGCTGTCGTCCACGTAAGTGAGGATGGCCCACATAAGTGGGCCAAGGCAGTGTGACTGGGAGAGGACCTCATTCTTCTGAGTTATTCCTTATCTCATTTCTACATTTCCAGCCTCTGAGCTGGTTCTAATCTATTAGCATTTAAAGATGCTTAAGGACCTCTTATATTAAACACAAAACAAATTTTCAACTACTCACACCATTCTATCTCCCCTTTCACTGCTAAACTTCTTCCAAGTGTTGTCCTTTCTCAAACTTATCCTCTTCATTTTACTGGGAGTCCTCAGAAGTCCGTTGGCTTCTGGGAGGCAATATAACAGTTCTGCATCAAAAGGTTCAGGTTCTGCATCAGAAGGCTCAGGTATGGTTCCTGGTTCTACCACCTCTAACTTTACGACTGGGGACAATTTATTTTTAATCTCTCTGTGCCTCTATTTTCTCATCTGTGTAATGGGGATATGGCATCTCTTTAGAGGATTGTTGTGATTATTCAAAGTTCAGATACATTAAAATTATTTAGAACCGTGCTTTGTACTTGGTAAATGCTCAATACATGTATGTCAGTTGTGGACTGGTCTCCAAGAAGGGCAGCCAACAATATAAGTTTATGTGTATCCAGAAAAAAAGAAAACAGGATGGGCTACCTCTGTCTTTAAAGTTTTCATAGAAAAAGTGGCACTACCACAGGCCCTTAGATAATAACAGAAGTATTTGGAAAGTTAGCAAAACAAAGGCCTGTATAACAAATCAGCCTCTAGTGACTGAGTAAACATATGTAGACTATTATCCACATGCACAGCACTGCTCTAGACCCTGTTAGAAATGGAAAAGTACCTCGGCACAGAATCTGTTGTCCACAATATATAGCTCACCCAGGAAGGTAAATCACATTAAATTAAAAAAATAATAATAAGTTCAAAAGGCATATGTGGAGGCACATGTAGTCAAATATCTAGATGCGGGCCACAGCACGCAGGAGTGTACATCACAACAGCCCACCTCTGACCCTGGTGTTGAGTATTGAGGACAGACATCAATCTCCCAGGCTGCAGCCATATTTCTGGGTTCTGTAGTTGGAGAAGAGGGCCTCAGTTAGTTCAGTTATTAGACATAGTGCTTGGCCCCCTTGTTTCTGACGTCAGTGTTTGCAGACTCAGACATTGGCTCTGCATTGAAGAAGGGTCTGTTCTCTTCTAGGGCACATCCCTCCATCTAGCTGGTGTCACAAAGTTTGCATCCAGGTAGATAAAGTCATCATTCCCAGAAGAGAAATAGGATCGCATATGACCATGTTTGCAAATGGCCGGAAAGCAGCCTTGCATAGTGGTTGAGGGCGTGGAATCAGGCAACAGGCAGCTCGTATACTATCCCTAGGTGTGGGATCAAAGGTAAGGCCTTCACCTGCCTGTGCCCTAATTTCTTTATCTGTGAAATGGAGATAATAATAGTATCTGCCTCATAGAGTTGTTGTGAGACATCTGGCATGTGGTAAAAATGAACGTCTGTCATTATTATGATTCTTAATACCGTGTTTCCCCAAAAATAAAACCTAGCCGGACAATCAACTCTAATGCATCTTTTGGAGCAAAAATCAATATAAGACGCAGTCTTATTTTACTATAATATAAGACTGGGTCTTATATAAAATAATATACTATACTATACTATACTATACTATACTATACTATAATACCAGGTCTTATATTAATTTTTGCTCCAAAAGATGCATTAGAGCTGATTGTCCGGCTAGGTCTTATTTTCAGGGAAACAGGGTAGCTAAAGACAGTGAGATCTCTGTCCCTGGTGCATTGATGACTAAACTAAAGTTGTTGTTCATGGAAACGTCATGTATACTACCACTCTGCCTAACTGTTTCAACCAGTGTAGCATCAACACTACATATGACAATTTGATGTGAACTTCCCTGAATGGTTAGTTTAGATTTGTATCTAAATATTTTGATTTTAATGCACTTAGAGGTATAAGGAAGTGGTCTATATTAAACGCTGGTTAAATCATTTTTTAACTGATTCAAAAAAAAAAAAAAGAAAACACTCCCAATGGTATTAAATTACTTAAAATTCACATACGAAAGTAGTGACCTCTCTCCCATAAATAAATAAAAAAATCCCAGCATGGAAATGCATTAGCTAAAATAAGTGTTTGATCCTTTCAACCAAAGCCCATTTCCTTCTTCCATCTAGAAAGCCTTGAAGTGTAAGTATTACACTACTTGCAGATTTCTATGTAGGCAGGGGATAAATAGTCTGCTTCTGTAATTAATAACTATTAAAGCTGTTTGACTGATCATATCTTTGGGCTCCTGAAATCTCTTCTGTGCAGGTGTGCATTAATGGAATCCATTAAATTCATATATTTCAACAGATAGTAATTTACGATCTTTTATAAGATCTGTCAGGAGCCGCAGCAGGAAATACAGGACCGTCTCAGGGCATTACAGAACAAACCAGGCTCCCTCCTCCAGAAACGACTTGCTTTCGCGTACTAAATATGAATGTCAATGCACCGGGCAGTCATATTAGGTAGCTTTGATGCCATTTGCTGTCTGGGAATATGCAGAATAAGCTTTTTATCACTGGTGAAGCCCTGAACAGGGCTGAACAATTTTCAGAAATGCTGAAGGAAAAGTGTGAGGGAGTGCTAACCACTTTATATGTGCCATTAAAAAAAAAGGAGAAATTGAGAATATAGCAGGGCTCCAGGAAAGTAATATGTTCTCCTAGAGGTGAGTCACCCTCCCAAAGCCAAGTGTATCTGCAAGTTCCTTTAATGGGGCAGCCTCCCCATTCTGACTAATATTTCCAAGAAAATCAAATTCAGCCTTGACATCTGCTAGGTCCCACCTTCTGGCTCAGCCAAAAGAGAAGCTCTGTCCTCTGAGAGATGGGGTACCCTTTCAGCAGGGCCAGGTTTCCGAATAGGTAATCAGCTACCTTTGTGATGTGGGGGTAGCATTTCAAGTGTGGCATGGCCATATCTATAATGTGAAATTTTACTTGAGGGTTTTTCATAATTAATTGAAAGTGAAAAAAAAAAAAAAAAGAGCCTGAGAGAACTGGTAAAGATATTATGTAATTATCATGTAACATCTGAAGTGATGGTTAGTGGACAGCTTAGAGGGGAGGACGGGGGAGTGAGGACTGGTGGGGGTAGGAAGTTGCTGTCATCCACGAGGGACAGAATGATGAGAATAAGTTGGGAAAGTTAGAAGGCAAAAACTTAAAAGGTCGCTGTGGGGACAGAGTCCCAGAGAGTAGTTTCCAGGCTCTCAACCTCACGTGGAAAGGTGCTGGCTCGGTAGTAGATGGCCATCAGATGTGACTAGTTTGCCATGAGCTGCTACCGGTTAGGCATTAGCCACTGATATAACTGTCGTGACTATGTTGGTTGGTTGGTAGGCAGAGAAGCAGACAGTGGATTGCACAGCCTGTGGCTCCTGCTTCTTGTATCTCCAACCCAGCCCCCAGCATGAAATAGTGGTATGAACCCCTTATTCATGGCTCCGTGGGTGTTCCTTTTTGGCCTCACCATATCCTGCATTCTTTTGCAGGGAGTGGGAACTGAGACACTGCATGAAAGTCCCATTTATATTGTTTATAAAGAAATTGAAATTGTTTTCTGATGATTTTGAAAGAGGAGAGAGGGTTAAAATTGAGGTGAAAGACCATATGATTGTAATGAATCTCTTCTATCTATGGAATGCTTTAACCAAGATTCCTCTGAAGTGGGTGGGCCCTATTTTAAAGGAGGTAACCGAGTCTTATCCCTGTTGGTGTCTTCTAGGACGCAGTAGTTGTATCTAGAGTTTACCCTTTCCTGAATATTTCTAAAGAAACAGACAGAGGCATCTGCTTTCAAGAACCACCTAGCAAATTAGCAACACGACAACCACCACCATCAAACCGAACCCCATGTGTGAGTGGTGAGTGACCTTGGGAGGGGTGGGAGAGGGTGTTTTTAAATTTTTTGTTTTGTGTCTTTGTTCAATATTGCATATATATGTAAATCTCTCAGTATATAATGGAACTTATTTGAGGGAAACTTAACTATTTTCTGAATAAGTTGATTAAGGGTGTTATTTACTTGTTTTAAATTATTTGTTTTATAAACTGACCTATATAGAGATAGCTGTAGAGAATCCACACCTCACACTTTTCCACCTCCAATCATTAAACATGGGGTTGTTCAAAATGTAACTCTTGCATAAATATGGACTAAAACTCTGATGTACATCTAAGTAAACTAATATATTCTGTCTAGGTTATAGTTAGAATTTCTTTAATTAACCTCCTTATTGCATTCAAATACTTTCAGAGATATCACAGGCAAGATTAATTAGTGTTAACTACTTACATTAATGATTCAAGTTAAAGCTTTCAAACAATAACTTGTCAAATAAATATTCCAAGATACTTGTTAAGTGGTAAGTTTATAAAGAAAAATAAAACACGGTCCTGCTTTTGAGAAGCTTATCACTTAGTGAGAAAGCCCAAGAGCCAATAATTACAACACAACATGACTACCATTAATAAAAGCACATATACCAGTGCTGTGAGGATGTAAGTCAGTCAGATTTTAACAAGGGTGGGGTTGGGGCTTCAGAGTCCTGAGAACATTTGATCTGAGTCTTGAAGAGGTCTTTCGTTGACTCAACATGTATTCATTAGGCATCAATTATGTTTGGATGCTAAGTGAATGGAATTGAATGTTATAAGAAGGGAGAGGGAAGGTCAAAGCAGGAAGATTGTAGTCCATCTGGAATGTACAAATTAACATTGGAAGGGAAGGGAGTTGATATTTGCCGCACATGTATTATCTACCAGGTGTTTGAGCCTCCCAGCAAGTCTTTTTCAAACGTTTTTATTCCCACATTACAGATGAGGAACCTGAGTTTCAGAGAGGTTAATTTGCTTGACAGAGCTCATAGAGCTAGTAGGAAAGAGAGCTGGAGTGTAAAGGCAGCTGGTCCCTTCCCAGAGCCATGATCTTCCCATTCCCATAGCAGATGCCTTCTTGCACAGACGTAGAAACAGAATAAAATAAAATGAGAGAAAGGGAGAGATGGAACCAGAATCAATGTGATTTTGGTGACTGAGATTCTTTATGCTTCAGCTGGAGATGGACGCCTCCGAGGAGGCAGACCGTAATGGAAAAAGCCCTGACTTTAGAATCAGAATCAGCTGGGCTCATATCCTGGCCCTACACTGACAAGCTATGTTGTCTGAATCTCGGCCTAATCAGATGTAGAATTTGGATAACAATATCCATGGCATCACTGTATAGTAACGTGCGTGTGTATTTTAAGTAAATAGATTATATAGTAGTTGGTAAACTAATATTACTTGAACTTTTCACTCTGCTTTCCTGTATATTTATTTCATGATACCACTGTGAATTCCGTACGATTGCATTCAGACCACTGTTTCTCACTATTTTGGAAAAGGTTTTGCTAATTTGAGTCTGCTTTAGAAACTTTCACTTTCTCCTTAGTTCATGGCCTTAATAATGATTGAGAAAGGTTGACCCACTGACCTTGGCCAGAGTTGAGAGCACCCACAAGTTCCACAGCAGTAATCAGAAGTGGTTTCTGACACTGAACGATGTCATACAATGACTACACTGGAGCAGTGAGACAGTCACTTTAAGACTGGGGCTCTAAACTAAAGGAAGAAAAGAGGAATTTTAAAATTGTTGGGTGGCTGTATATAATCAGATTACGTATCCACTTTTCACATAACCCATGGATAGAGTAAAGGATGATTCTTAAGGAGAGTGGCCACACAAATACACCTGTTAGACAATCGAAAGCACAATTTGATGAACTTCTTTAAGGTCAGGCTGGAAAGTAGAGTAACAACAAACTAAGTAGTATTCCTAACAGATTGACTTCAGTTGAAAAGCTGGTAGCATCAAAATTAAAAGACTAGAACCAACCAATTGGGGAATTTTTTGAGATATAATCTCTTAGGTGATGGTTAAACCCAGACTGGACATGGCAGTAGCAAATGTACTCTAAGGAACAATTTTGGCGGTAGGAACAAGTTGGTCTTATTGCCTTAATGGATCATCCCTTTCTCTATGTTCTGTGATATGAGAGCTGATGAGATCCTGCCCGAGGCAGCGGGACTGTCTCAACACAGATTGTCTCTCCATCCACAGGAGTAAACACTTTACTGGGAGATTTAAAGTGAAATTTAGAATTACAGGAAAGTACCTAGGAAACGGATAATTTTTTCTTCAGTGAACTCTTAAGAGGGCTTGTCAGTAAAGTTCAAGCAAGCAGGTGTGCTGAAAATTGCTTTAAAACCAAAGAGACAGTAGGAGGCATACATATGCCAGAAATCATAGCCCCCATGAGAGAGACAAGCCCATTTTTCAGCAGCAGCAGCTGTTGGTGCATCTGCAGACAGGTTGTTGTCAGGAGTGTGGAGCAGAGGAATTTCAGAAGAAAGGTGCTCAGGAGGAGGGAAGAGGCATGAGGTCTCTAGTGTATGAGATTCAGCAAGGAAACTTGGGTGTTGGGCTAAGTCCTGGGCTGACATTGTTAGACTTGAGAATTTCATCTGAGATTGGGAGGCTGGCAGAACGTGGCACTGAGACTTGAGATTGGAGTTGGTTAAATCCTGAGCAATAAAAATTGCTGTTCACTCTAATGAAACTTCCTGGGAACACTATTAGTATTAAACAGGGTGACTCTCCCCCCCAGAAATAATGCTAAATCACAGTCACAAATAATTCCAAGTCTGGTTCTGCACAAGGCAGTACATGATTGCATTTTTTAAATTAAATCCACTCTTATTGCTATGAAGGTTGCCTTTTTCTGAAATTAATAGGAATTCTACACATTGGCCAAAGGGTGAAGGGTGGCCATACTGTGTAGCATGAAGGTACAAATGACAGAGGTGTGTGGGCGCCGGGATAGCTTTATTAGGCACTTACTTCCAGGCAGTAGATAGATTAAAATGTCTGTTAGTCATAGAATCAAAATGTCACAAAACCACTGTTGATTTCAAGACTCAAAATAATACTCTGTGTTACACTGTATAAAAATGTAACTGTTTCTTTTAACGTTTCTCAGAATCACGTGGCCCAAAATTATTTGACGTCCTTTATGTGGCCCATTGTTGTCCATCACTCCTTACTCTTAATTAAATGGTAATATTGAAAATAAGTCTTATGGGACTCTAATAAATTAATAGTAACCATCTTTATTCCACAAGCTACATTGGGAATCATTTACAGAAATTCAGTATGTGAAGCACTTACTTATGAGTTTAGCACATATATTTGTTGAGGCTTCTTACCATGTACCAAGTGGTTATTTTTCCGATACAGAGATTAGCAGCTCATGGTTCCTACCTTTAAGGAGTTCACTTTAGAATCAATGAAAGAGATAACAAAATGAGTGATTAAAATAAAGAGGAGTAAGTGCGATAGTATCTGTATTCACCAACATGGATGAGGAATCTAACCTTGGCCTGGGATTGGTATGAAGAGTCACTGCTACCGTGTTTCCCAGAAAATAAGACCTAACCAGAAAATAAACCCTGGCATGATTTTTCAGGATGAGATCCCCTGAACATAAGCCCTAATGCGTCTTTTGGAGCAAAACTTAATATAAGACCCAGTCTTATTTTCGGGGAAACATGGTAGAAGGAGGAGATAGATGTTGGCAGTTCCTGCTGGCTTTGGGAGATGAGTGAAGACCAGCCAAATGGACAGTGTTGGACAGGGTGTTCTAAATGGCAATGGCATGGACACAAGCACAGAGGAGAGAAAGAACACACATTATGAGGGAATAGAATAGAGAACAGGAGAACCAGAAAGAGAGGTTGGTGAAAATTCAGGGACTGAGAGAAGCCTGAAGAAACAAGTTGGGGCCAGAAGCTGAAGTAGATCATGTTAAGGTACGTGGAAGTCATTAAAATTCATTAGAAGAATTGGAATGGTAGTGATGTGAACAGATTCACAGTTTAAAAAGGAATTTTGGTGGAGCTATGGAGGACAGATTAGAGTTAAATGAAGCTAGAGGCACATAGGCCATTTTGGAAGTTATTGCAATAGTCCAGACAAGCAATAACTAAAACCTGAGCTAAGGAAGCATCAGGGTCGATAGTAGGGTATGATCTGAGATGCTTGGCAAATAATGTTAGTAGGACTTGGAAAGTGATAGGATGAAGGTGTGTGGGGAGAGGGAGGCTAGCTCCAGGAAACACTCTTTTAAGCACATTGAAAATATCAACCTTTTTAATATCATAAGGCATCAAATTAATTAGGTACTAATGTGACATCCATATTACAGATGCGAAAATGGAGACAAACCCAGGCATGTTAATTAATAATACTATTCCCATCAGTGTTCCAATGCATCAAATGAAAGAATCAGAATCAAAACTAGAGTGTGTGTTCTTTCAACTACACCATGCTGGATGCAGCAATTAGAAACAGATGAAATAAAGGATGAGGGTCACATTCCATATACACCTTGTTGCACTAAACCAGCAGATGACAGAAACAATACTATAGAGAAAAATATAGACTCCAATCCTCATGGCATAGGAGTCCCTGCTTACCTTATCCATCTCCCTTTAATACTATACATATCACTGACATGTGTTTATTACAGGGGGTGGCCTTGGAACACAGTTACTAACAAGAGCAATCAAAAAATAAGATTAAAGAGAATGAGAACAAGCAATGTTCAAAGCAAAATGGCTGATTTTTTTTTTTTTTTTTTTTTTTTTTATCGATTGAAGTTTAAAATTTGAAAATTTTAAATAAGTTTTTTTGGAGGTTATGGTCTCCATTTCCTCATCTGTAATTTGGACATAACATTAGTTCCTAAGTAATAGTTCATGTGATAGTAAACAAGTTGATATTTCAATGTGTTTGAAAAAGTACTTTCTGGACCTATTCTTCCCCTCCCCATACATTTATACTATTACTCTCCAAGTCTTATAAATGAGACACACAAAAAAGAGTTCACCTCTAAAAGACAACAGTAAAAATGACAAATATCAAGGTTTAGAAAAACTAGGAAAACAGAGATATTGCAAACAAAGAGACAATAATTGGACTGAAAGCAGACTTGTCATCACCCCTCGGAGCTTTCATTAAAGAATGTGGGTAGTAATGTCTAATTGATGGGTGAAAAATTCTAAATGCTAAGTTAACTGCCCACAGGTATTTGAGGAAAGCTCAAGTAAAGGATGAACTTTATCAAGGTTGAAATAAGATCCAAGAAAAAATGACAAATTTGAAAGCGATAAGATATATTGCAAAATTATTTAACTATTAAATATAAAAGGTGATCAGTAACTATTTTGTGTCTTTTAAAAGACAGGACTAAAATTCTAAACAATAAGTAATACGAATGTTTGGTAGGCTCTTTTCAGTCTATAATTAAAATATAACATTTTCCTATTCATATTCTGAAGGAGAAACCAGTGAAGAATTTGTATTTTAATAATGCATTATGACATACATGCATATAAATATGTATATGTTCCTATATATGAATATATATGATTGAAATATGGAAGAACAGAAATATAGTACAGTGCTTCCAAAGAAGAAGGAAGAAAAACAATGGAAATAAAAAAAAAAATTCTGATAAACAAAACTGAAAAAAATTAAAAGGTGAAGAAAACACAAATCACTAAACATGGCAGAAATCATTTCTAATATATCAACAAATATGATAATTATAAACAGATTAAATTTCTTTATTAATATCAGAAAATTTAATATAGATTTTTTAATCCATTATGCTGCTTGTAAAAGATGCATTAAAACAAAATGAAGCTGAATGATTAAAATATTAGCGTGAGAGATAATATGGAAGGAAACAGTAATGAAAGGAATGCTTTATAAGAATAGAGTAATATTAAAGTCATATAACATATATCATACAGAAAAGAGTATCTGATTGAAAGAGAGTAGTGTAGTGGTAAGGAGAGTAACCCTAAGAATATACAATGGTCATAAACATGTATATTCCTAAAGTAGTTATGTCAAAATATATAAAAATATATAAAATTATATTCTATAATAGTTAGAAAAATCAGAAGTTGTTATACTGAGGAATTTAATATAAACTTACCAGACATTGACAGATCAGAGGAAAAAAATCAAAAAAGGTCAAATGTTTGGAATAAATATATTAAGAAATTTGAATATATCTAAGTATGTCTATTTCTATTTATTTTATAACTATAAAACTCATGCTTAAAAAGCAGACTATTTTCAAATATACATGGAATATTTTTTTAATTTAACTATGTTCTAGAAAACAAAAATATTTCCATACATTTTAAAGAATCAATGTCATATCAGTCAAAATTTCTTACAGCATTTCAATAAATTTAGACAGCAACAATATAAAATTAAATAATAAAAAGAGTTAGGGGGGTGGCCAGTTAGCTCAGTTGGTTCGAGTGTGGTGCTAATAACACCAAGGTTGCCGGTTCAATCCCCACATGGGCCACTGTGAGCTGCGCCCTCCTAAAAAAAAATAATAAAAAATAAGTAGGATATTTTAAAAAGTATGTACTCCTATATAAGTCCTGAATGAAAATAGAAATAAAAAATATTTATAGGTGAATAGCATTAAACATCAAACTTTACAAGGTAAAATGATATTTAAATTAAAATTTAAGTAAAAACATGTAGATGGCTCTAAATTATCTGTTTAAAAAAATAAACAAAGATTGATAAATTGAGTAAACTTTCAACTGATAAATCTAGAAAAATAATATAATTGAAACAAACAATCAGTAAAAGGGAGGAAAAAAACCGGAAAGCATGCACTAATGAAATAGAAAGCAAAACAAAAACACGAATGTAATAATTAATAAAAGTAAAATTGTTTCCTAAGAAAGGTTAATTTAAAAAGATTTAAAATCATTGCTAAGACTGCTCAAGAAATAAAAATAGCTCAAATAAACAGTTATGAACAAAAGGTGACTATAACTGCAAACATAATATTAATATTTAAAACATCATAGTAAGCATATGTAATAAAAGTATAATGATAAAAATATGAAGATGTTCATCATATTAAAAAATATTCATTACCCTGGGGGAGGGAAAGGCCAAAATGGGTTAGGGAGTGGTAAAGGTCATTTCAATTGAATTTGTAACAATTCCACTTTTGATAAATCTGGATAATAGAACACAATTCTTCGTGTTTTAAAATTTTCGTGATACACAATAAAAAAGAAATCATAAATGTGTAGAGTATAAAAGATTGACCCTACTTCTCAAGTCAGAAACAGAAACACAAAAAAACTCTCTCACAATGAATGGGGATTTGCTATCACATTCCAAGAACTCTTTTTCTTATTAGTCTATGATATTAACTTAAACCATCAATTACTGGTGAATATTATTGATTATATTCATTGATTACATATAATAATCCTGCTCTACTTTGTGGCCACTATTTTACCTATCTCACATCGCATCCCCAAATCACAAAGTTTGAAGTGTTCTTACTGTTTTTTAGATACAGCTATCTAGCCAAACTGAGGGTACACCTGCACCATTCTGAACACTTCTCACTCTGTCTTTTGTTAAGGTGCTGAGATCACAAGAAATATTTGAGAAACTCCCTGGAGAAGTTGCATATTGGAAACAACTCTTTAATTCAGACTCTGGTTTAAGAAAAGGGTGTTTTCATTAGACTCAAAGCAGAAGATCTAAGGTAGTTATAATTAAATTCTTTCAGGTCCTTACTTGTCTTAACCAGTAAAAAAGTCAACCCTGGAGCTTGAACATACAGAAGTGAGGTGAGCAATGCAGATATTCTGGAACTGTGATACAGTGTTTCCCCAAAAATAAGACCTACCCCAAAAATAAGCCCCAGTTAAAATTATCAGCCAGATGGACACATTTAGTACGTTATAACGATGTTCCAGAAGAAGATGACATGATCGTATTTGAATAAATGTAGATTGCTGTACATGAAAAAATAAGATATCCCCTGAAAATATGCCCTAATGTGTCTTGTGGAGCAAAAATTAATATAAGACCCGGTCTCATTTTCTGGGAAACACGGTAGGACCCCTGCTACCAGAAACTAGAGAAACACAAAGGGGCCCTAGACTAGTTATGAGAGAAGAGTTCGTATTTCTATTTCTTTAAGATGGTAAACTAGCTTGAGACTCCCTCCACTGTGACCAAGTGTTCAGTGACTGAACTCAGAGCAACTGGATGCAGAGTAATGAGAAAAAAAAGAGCCATCAAAGGATCATCAAGGCAGATGCATACTCATTTCATTTCTCCTCCTTTCCCTTCCACAATATTTAAGTTTTACCTGCTGAAGGAGCACATTCACAGCCATGACAAAACCCTACTCTAAAACCATCTATGGATTTGAAGTGGTTTCTACTTTAGGATCTCAATCTACCCACTTCTATCTCCTTAGAGGGAAAATACAATGGAAATGCAAAGTACTAATAATGCAGACATCCTCAACTCTTTCACAAGGGTATTGTAAAGACTAATGAGTTATTGTTTGAAAAGACCTTAGCGGCTGTCTGATCAAAGTTGGAATATACATAGAGTTTTGAAGGTTTTATTTTGTAGTCCGTGTTGTTGGTATAATTACAACAGTTGTGTAGTCTGTGAGGCATACCGTCAGCCAAGCATCTCCTTTCTCCTTCCTCATTGATGTTTGGACAGTAAACCTGTCATTCTACAGGCATTCATTGTGTTATCTTTACTGTCAGACACTATGGACCAAATTTTGGATTATTCAGTTAGCTGAAAAGTCAAATTCAACATTTTGAAAAACTCCCTGACCTTCATAACATTTCTCTTTCCCCTTTCCCACCTCTAAAGAGTATCTTCTCAAGTGTAATAGACTTCCTGTTTTGATATTTGTCTAATTGGTTATGTTTGCTTAGGGAGCTCTGGGAACCTACTCATATATTAAGCAGCAGAGGAAGGCTTATTCTGCCCCTTCACAAAATGGAAGCAAGCCCTCTTTACAGATCTCTAATAAGGTATACATGAGCTCAAAGCATCACTCAAGGAAAACTGTGCATAGTAGGTCTGTTTATCTGCAAGCTGATTTCTCTAGGTCTTCTTTAACCCTGGGTTCTGGGGGGCTGTTTTGCATTTGCTGAACAAGTACACCTTTTCCCTGTTGCCCGCCTCTCTCTTGTTATGTATGGGCTGTCTCTGTCTAAAATCCCTTATGCTGATTTTCCAGACACATTTATTTATGTTCACTCACTAATTGAAAATCTCATATTCAAAGTTATTATTCTGATTGATGTCTGTCATTTTGATCAAGCAGTAGCTCACAGATGCTTTGTTAAAACCATTTTACAAGTGAGTTTATCATCATGCCTTTCTCTCCTGACCTTCTCTATGGCTGGTAGCAAGAAAACTCAGTGGAGGCTCAGAAAAAGAGATTTTTGGCAAGCTTCCCAAATTCAAGTTTCATATGTCTTCACAACTAAAAACAATTCTTCTATTTCACACATTATTGATGGTAATGGAGAGACGTAACAACCAGACTCAATATAGTAGTACAATAACAATTGAGTGGCAACGTCTCCCCACCAATTGGAACTACCTCTCTGTCCTCAGGTAGAGCCCACCTTCTCACTCTTCTCCACATAATTTTGCGGGGTGGGGGTGAAGGAGCAGGCTCATTAGTATTTGTTCTTAAAAGATGCATTGTGTCACGATCCCATCTGAAATGCCCTGAGACAGTCCATTCACCCTTGATCAGCAGATACCACCCATATACTGATGCTACAATGCTTGGCAGGGCCCCATTAGGTTGTGAACCTAAGGGTAAATATATTTACATCCAGGATCTGGTACCACCTTTAGTAGGTCTGAGACAAGAGGAAGCCATTTTATCTCTCTGAGCCTTAATTTTCTCTGCAGAGTAAAGATTATCATGCCTGTACTGTTTATCTCTAAGGTTAAAGATTCTATCACTTAGAATTTTATTTAAAAATACAGAAATATGAGTTATGTTTTATTGCAGTTTAAGCCCCTTAAAAATTTTGTTATTATATGGAATGATATCTAAATTGTACTTTAGATTATATTTAAACATGAACATATTGAAAACGTTTATCAGATCATTTTCCATGATATGTGAAGTTAGGGAAGTTTAAAATTCTGAGTTACTTTATATGGGAGGGCACTGAAAGGTGGAAAGGGACTCAGAAGAGCGAGGTGTGGGACAGAGAAAGTAACTTTTCAAGCACTTTGCATATTTGCTAAGTCCTATCAACTTGTATATAAGTTGTTCTATAATCCAATATATTCACATTCAAATAAATCTGGTTAATGCTGCAAACAATATTCCTGCTTTGAAGATTAACAATACCCATTTACATAGTTAAAGTTCATTCTATCAAGAAGCTTATTTTAATTTATTTAGTTCAAATTTCTCAAATATATTTGCTTCACAACTTTTTATTTATCACAAAGATTCAGGCCCAGGAAACTATTACTTTCTGAAACAGTTTTTAAAACCCTGCGTAGACCACAGGTCTCCTGTGGTTAGGTACTTTTGTCTGTAGAATCGTGAACCATTAATACTGGAAGGTCTTTGAGCTTATTTAATCCAACCAAGTGTCTCATGCATATATATATATATATATATATATATATATATATATATTTTTTTTTTTTTTTTTTTTTTTTTTTGCAGGAGGAATTCCTCCTAACACATGAGCACAGACTTTGCTTAAATATCTTCAAAAATCCTGCCTCATGAGGCCAGAAAGAGGACATTTTAATTTTTTTTGGAAAGTGATTCACATTGAATGAAAATGTTGGGCAATGACTATAATTTCTCTTAGACTCATCACCCTATTCTTTTACTCGTTTATTTACAAAAATTGAATGATTTTGTTTGTTTGTTTGTTTTTTGACAGACACTGTCAAAAAACTTGTACAGACACTGGGGATATTTCAGTGAACAAATCTGACTAAGTCTCTGTCCTCACTGAGCTTATGTTGTATGTCTGAAAACAAACTGGCAGTAAGCAATAACATTACTAAATATGATAAATGGTATGGGGGTGGGGGAAATTTTAGAGATAGAGAAAGAATAAGGGACAGAGGGAGCCTGGTTAGGGAAGTCCTCTCTGGAGAGGAGATAGTTGAATAGACACGTAAAGAAAGTCAGAAGAGAGTAAGTATTGCAGCAGAAATGAAGAGCAAGGTCCCAAGGGCCTGGATAAGCCCAGTGAGTGGGAGGAGTAGCAGAAAGGCCCTTAGTGAAAAAGGGAGGAGAGGAAAACAAGGTTGGACAATTGTCAGAGGCCAGATCACAGGGGTGTGGATTGTGTGCAAGATGGCATGGAAAGTCACAGCAGGATCCAGAGCACACAGATGGTATTATTAAAATTAAGTTTTCGAAGGGATTCCTCTTTGTGGGGAATCAACTCGAAAGGCAAGAGCAGAAACAGGAAGACAAGTACAGAGACCCTTGCATTGGATGAATATGCCCCAGACCCCTCATCCTTTGCAATTTGTCTCCAATTCTCTGGGCCCATGTTCCTCTGTGTGTTTTCCTACTGTAGCTCCAGTAATTTTCAGTGGGCTTGTTTTTTCACAAGCCCATTTCCACCACCCTGGATTGACTACCAGCTTTGCAGAGGCAAGGACCACTACTGACTTTTTTTTCCTCTCCCTAGAACCCAGACCAGTGTTGAGTACATGCATACTTAAATAAAGTCAGGCAAAATTTCTCTACTCCTTCTTATAAGTATCAGGCCTTAAAAGTCTGCATTTGAAGGCAATCATGTTAATTTTTTTATCTAAAAAGTCACTTTGAGTTTTGTGTCCCCATTTACACATACCAGGTACGGTATATTCTCTCTTGTGAGGTCATCCGTAACTATCTGTGTTACCAAAGCATTTCCCTATGGTGCTTATAGTTTATTGCATGAGTAATCATTTCCCTTTTAGTGCTCTTTTCCAGATTCCGTGGCTGTAGAAATCACATACTATGTATATCCCTGTATCCCAAGACTATACTGACTAACCCGAATAAGTGATTAAGCAATGTTTACCAAGAAAGGAATTGGAGACATTTAGCACTATGCACATTTTCAGATTATTAGGGTTCTTCAATCAAGAATTCTTCTATGTAAAACATCACAGTGTTTTATAATAGCTAAAAGGACTTATATTATGAAAAAAAATGGGGGACCATGTTAAGTCTAGTTGGATGAGAAGGCAAAAGTGTAATGTGAGTTTCTTCATATAACTAAGATTTTTGGGGGAGGTGTATGAAGAGAGGAAACACATTGTGAACTTTTTTATGAATTTGATATAGCTTTGATAAAATTCCTTCCAGTCAGCTAGTCATATTGGACTTACTTAGTGGAGAATAATTCCAGAATCAGATAATTATTTGACCCAAATAAATGGAGTATGACAAGTGAGGTCTAAAATAATGTCAGGGGTTACAAATTATATTTCATTATTTTGAGAACTCTAAATCAGAATTTAAAAATTAATTTTAAAAGCCCTCTAAAAACATGAGTTTAAAAATTATGAATGCTTATCATTCAGTAACTTTGCTTTATGAAATTATTAAGATACAGTTCAAAACTAGAAGTTTTTGGACAGGAAAGGGATCATGTAAGAAAAAATTAATAAGAAATAATACAATAATATGTGGGGCTGTATTTAACTAGATTCCAAATCTACTGGTTGATGAAATCCAACTGTTTTTTTTCGTTTTTTGTGTTTTGTGTTTTTTTGTTTTGTTTTGTTTTTTCATTTCTCAGGGTAGAAACCAGCTGAGCTTTTAAGCCAGTCAAGGGAAAGTATATTATTTCCATTCTCTTTTTAAACACTCTATAAAGAACTCGCTTGTTCATAATAGCTTTGTTTACTGCGTAGTACAGCATGTTCTAATTATCACCCTTGCCTCACTAACCACACGGCTTATGTTCCCACACTCATCAGTTATTTTTATGCCTCCTGCAGAAATGAAGAGAACATTAATAAGAATAATACTTCAGGAATAACATTTTTGATAAAATTAGGAAAAAAAATGTTCCTGATAATACAGGAATTCAGAGCATTTCAGTTAAATTGAAATGACCCATTACCAACAGCATACTATCTTTTTTTTTATTTTTATTTGTGATATGCTATATAGTCCTTAATCTGATTCTCACCTAGTTTTGTCTAATTATTTATTAGGTTATTTTTGATTTTTCTGCATATTTTCCTTGTCACTGAGTTTGCTTCACTCTTTTTCCATCTTTAACTTGAGAATTCCTTCCATCTTTCTTGCTCTTTCCATGTTTTGATATTCTCTCTTCCAATTTCTTTTGCTTTATATTCTTCTCATTTTCTCCCTTGCTCTTTTTATCTCCCTCCTTCCTCCTCTCCTATCTTTTACTTATAATAACTTCTCTAATGTATGCACAGAAAATATCATTTTATACCCCTGACTGGCAAGAATGTATATACATATATATTGATATGGGAATTAATACATTTTCAGCACAAGAAATGGGACCAGCGGGAATGTCAAATGGAACATTAAAACATTTTTAAATCACCACATAAGCTGAGTAAGGCTTAAATAATATTTGCATGGAAAAGAGTCTAAATAAAGGAGCAAGAACAACTAAGTAATAGAAAGGGAAAACGGCTATACAAACGATTATTTCAAAAAGTAATATATTAGCACAGAATACCAAGAATCTTTCCAATCTGTAAAAAGTAGAGTCAATATGCTTTTTTCACATGATCTTTTCTAACGTTTAAAAATGTATATGTGTGCAAATATTTTTTATGAGCTGAGGAGGCAACAGGTCTCCCCTCATCAAGAACCACATTTGCTGTGCTGTTGATTTCACCATCCATAGTGGTTACTGTTTGTAGGAACCTTTTCTAGAATAGAAACTTGAAGTGAATGTGAAAGAAGAAACACACATGCATAAGAGGGGAAGATTGCTAATTAAAAGGGAAAGAAACGGCAAGGCAAGATACAGCAGTCTGTGAATACAAACATTTTCAGCAATGACTCAGGAACATGTTTGGAAAGATTACGTCAACTCTTCCCTCAGTAGTTGAATATAATCATCCCTGTGAATTGATTGAAGTTTGAAAAAATAGCAACTGAGACTTCTTTCACATGCTTGTAATCAGCTCCTGGAAATGTTCCACTTTAGATAAAATGGTTACCAAGAGAACCTTGGTGTGATGCAGAAATATTTCAGTTTAGTACATAAGAATTCATTGCATTTAGGGCTGACCTCCCCCTGAAGCCACTTATTCGACCCTTAAAGGGGGACCACTTTTGCTGGGGTGGAAATCATAGCCTCGTGATGTCTCTGTCCTCTACACCCACCATCAGGTCTGACACCGAATCTAGTCCTGTTTCCCAAGGCTCACAGTATTTCTAGTCTCTTCCTCCCTCCATCTCAAGGGAGCATCCCTTGAATAGGTTATTGTGATACAGATTTGATTTTTTTTTTTTTTTAAGTGATCAGCCTCTTCCTTCCTGCCGGAATATCTCTGGCCTAAGACAACCATCACCCTTTCTGTTTCCTCATGGTGCATGTGTTTCAGAAGAGACCTACTGTGGAACTGAAGGATGTGCCGTTTAGATGGACAGACTGACAGTAGCCTCCCACCTTAGTGCAAACAGTGGGCAGTTAATACATGTGGAACACAAAACTAAACTAAAGCAATTTTGACCTTTGTTTTACTTTCTGTGCTCTTTAGGACAAACACATTCTGGTCCCATGGCTACAGTGATCTGAGGAAATGGGCTGAGGAAAAAAGGCTGAGATCCTCAGAAAGCCCACTCACCAGGCCACTGGCTTGACTTGGCTTCCAGGCAAGGACAGCTGTACCCAGAGTATCTGTGGCAGGGGAAAATCTTAGACCTTGTTTCCAAACACACACTCCACACACGGCAAAACCATGCAACAGCCAATATTCAGGAAACAGGAAGAGATCGGCACCATCTCACTACATTCGTTCCTTGCCAGCTGTCTGTGGGGGCAGAGAATCATGCAGTTCAGGAGAGGGACGAGCTCAATTCCTACTTAGAAGGGGCAGTTTGAGAAACTGGGGTGAAGCTAGGAGAGTGTAGAATAGAAGTAAGGCCAATCTTATCTATAGCCGAGGACAAAAGAGTGTGAGCAATTAATGACTGACATGATTTACAAGTTCTCAGGGTTCCCATGGAATCAGGACCTAAATCCTGTTGTCACAAAGGAGAACTGGGATATGTTTGCTCAGGGAAGAGGGACATTACAGTGATAGAAAAATGTGAAGGAGCAAGGAGTTGGGCCTAGAAGCTTTACCTGGGACCTTGACTTTTGTGTCAGAGCCTGGGAGTATACATCCCAGTTCCATTGGATTTAAGTCAGTGTAGAAGCACAGGAGGCCATTAAACCATTAGAGTCATTTTCAAACCTTACTTAGAATTTCATCTGTGGTTACGAGGACCAGTGGATAAAAAAGACAAGGAGAAAAATGCAAAAGCCGTCCAAGGTCCACCCTTGTAACACAGGGATTAAAAAGGACACCTTACATACCATAGCCATAGCTTCCACTTCCCTTCCCAGCTTGAAACAGGAGTTCCTGTCAGGTCCCATGCTATCTCTCCTGCCCCCTCCCAAATTAAGACACTAGAGAGAAGCTTGTTGTCACATGGTTACACTAAAGCTAGTGCATCCACCATGCAGTCACATCCCTTTGAAAACATCCTCAATTGTGACTCATCAGACTGGTGTGCAAAGGAATCTCTAGCACCTTGAAGGATACTTATGGAAAAGAAAATGTTTGTGTGTCCAGGCTGGTGATAAAATGCTGGCTTGCTTCACTTTGTGTTGGCAAAAAAAAAAAAAAAAATTCCTGGTTGTATACACAGAAATGGAAGGCTTACCCTGTTATAAAATCCAAGCGTTTGTCCAGCAGAGCTCTGCATATGCCCCTTTGGCCAGTGGCTAATATATTCAGGGAAGTCTATGCTATTCAAATCCAATCTGCTTGTTCCTGCCCACCCCCCATGGTTAAGACCACTAAAACCATCATTACTTTCTTTCCCCTACCTTCTACCCAATCAAAATCATTTTGTGACCTATGAGAAAGTGTCCCCACTCCTTGCTAATGCTGGGACAAGAAATTCTCATGCTAAAAAGTCAAAAGATAATTCATTCTGGTATCTTAAAGGGCTTATCAGGAACATTTTCAGGGGTTATTTTCAAAAAGAAATAAATGCATCCTCTGTAATTCAGTGTACTTTATACAAATATAGAAAATAACCTTCAGTTCACTCCATCCATATGCAAAAATAGTCTTTTGTAATTTTTTTTTTCTCCCCTATTAAATAGAATTCAGTTGCTTTAGGTTTTACCCCTTTCTCTCCTCAGCTCTCGCTGTCAGCAGTTACTATCAGCAATGATTAAACATAAGCAAGCATTGGGCTTCATCACTGATAGACTCATCACTGATGTAAACATTCTTTAGTCCCAAGGTCACATCAGGTAGTGAGGCAGGACAGCTTCATATAGATCCGTGAAGCAGAGTTTATGTAAAATCATTTATTTTCATATCATTACTGAACTACACACACACACACACACATACACACACACACACACACACACACACACACATCTAAACCATCATTTTATGAAATATAGAGGCTTGGAAAGAAATTATTCAGTTAGATATAAAAATGTTTGTATTCTGACTTCTTGGAACTTCAAACAAAAAGATTGAGAAACTCATGGAGTAATTCAGCTTAGCTCACTATCTTTCTGGAACTCATATGGAAATCTCCCAGAGAGAACACCACTGTATTATATGCTGTCTCCAAATATGCATACGAGATACATAGAAAAATATTTTCTCTTCGTACTCAGAGAACACGAGAGAGCTGACCATGAGACTACATACTGCAAAGCTTAAACTTCTTTTTGGATCTGAGTAAGGAGCCCAAATCAGTTCAAAATCTTTACATCTAACTACCTTCACCCTTCTGCATCTCGAACTTTCAATCTGAGAGATGTAGAATTTCTGTGATCTTTTCAAAACTGGGCATTCTTTTGAAATTCTCCTCTCCCTTAATTTATATGACTCATTGAACACTCCTGATTCACTCTCTTTCTTCTCAGTCTCTTCTTTCTTCTCCACCTACCATATATTGTATATATACCCTGTGTACTAGGTTCCCATTACTGCTGAAAAATGTACAAACTGCATGGTTTAAAATAACAGAAATGTATTACCTTATAAGTTCTCAAGGTCAGAAGTCCGAAATCAGTTCCCGCTGGATTAAATTCAATGTTATCAGCAGTGCTGCTTCTTTCTGGAGGTTCTGGGAAAGGATTTATTCTTTGATCCTTTCATGATGCAGAGACTGCCAGATTCCCCCAGCATGTGGCTGCATCACTCCAATCTTTGCTTTCATTGTCATGTAGCCTTCCCTTCTATAATCTAATCTCCTTCTGCCTCCCTCTTATAAGGACAACAGGATACCCTCCCCTTCACAGGAGCTTTAACTTAAACATACAAAGCCCTTTACCCTAGAAGGTAATGCTCATGAGTTCCAAGGTTTAGGGCATAGGTGTCTTTGGGAGCCACTACACACCCTACAACACCCTGTTTTCTCTGCTCTGTTGTTTTTACCCTCTTGTGGTATTATCTTCTCTACCTGAAGGACTTCTTTATTCAGGTGACTTCTATTTTAAATCTCCACAGGAAATCTTTGCTTTAACACCCAAACTTGACTTGCCAAGTAGCGATTGTACACTTCCATTCAGGCGATGTGCTCAAAGCAAACTGAAAATGCCTGAAATGTAATTCAAAGTCTCCTCCCTCTGTTCTCCACAGAGATAAATACATATCCATCATTCTCATTACTACCCATAGTTGAACGTGGAATAATATTGACTTAGACTTTTCCTTCTCCCCAATGAGTCGCTCACATATAGTCTAGAGAGTCTTTCTTTGATTTATTTTTATGCTCTCCCTCTTGTCTTTCCAATGACTGCCACACTTGAAATCCCTATTGTGCTAGGCCTTTCATTATATTAACAATTTCTTAACTTTCCTGCCTGAGTCTTTTTCCATTCCAGTTTACCATGTATTGTATTTCTAGTAGAGTTGTCCTAAACTACATTGATTAGTGTCATGCTGTTCGTCAAAATATTCAATAGTCTTTGCAATGCCACGAGTCCAAATTGTTAAGTCTGCATCAAGCTAAGGTAGGCCCACCTTTTTTCAGATGTGCACTATTTTCTCCTACGTGATAATTTCCATGTATTAGAATCAAGCCTCTTAGCCTCCCTTTGGTGCCTTTACCAATGTGATTCTTTCATCTTGAAATGCCCTCTCCCTTTAGAGTCTGCCTCAAATGCCTCTGCATCCATGAGGCCACCTCTGTTCACTCAAGTCAGCTACCTCCTTTCTTCAAGTCAGAATTATTTCATGACAGACTCTCTTATGTCCATTTGTATGAATATTGGATATTCAGAACATACTTGTTAAACAGCTTAACCAACTTCTGCATAGAGGAAAGAAACAGATAAGGTATAATTCACAAAACCTTTACTATTTCAAAAGATTTCAATGTGTATCTTTTTGAAAAAAGCAAGGTATAATTTTCTCACAGGAATATCAAAAAATTCTCTCACATGACTTTTTAACATTATATTTTCATTTGCTTGGGCGTCGATTTCTCAACTTACCTGGTCCTGCATTTTAGAAGCAGGACAGAAACTTCAAACACACACACACACACACACACACACACACACACACACACAAGTTCTGCCTTTCTTTTCTTTTGCACATCATTTGAGTTTGATGGATACCAAGAGACATATATCAGATCTTGAACAGGATCCCATTGAGAGTTCCCACGGCACTTCAGTCACTTAGTCATGATCTATGCTCTCAACAGTTGAAGATAATGACTTCAGGAACAATCTTTCATGGGTTTCATATTAAATGAGACGAAAGTGCAGGCACGGCATTAAAGCACCTTGTTATTTGCAGAGTACTTAGAGTAACCTTAAATATGGAGATGATCAAATTTCATGACCTTTAATTTTAATTCTTCCATCGTATCTTCTTGTGCAATTCTTATTTTTAATAAAGATGTGTGCGTGTGCATGTGTGTGTTTCTTCCTAAATTAACTCAGATAATTAAACATTAATACTTTAGAGTTAAATATAGAAGCCAGGAAATGACAATATAACGATGCTTATTTTTTATTGTAAGCTTATCTATTTGAGCTTCACGACTGTATACTTTTAAGAGACTATTATTTTAAAAGTCTGCTAGGGGCACATTATAATGTTAAGAGTCTCCATCTCTGATTTTTTTCCTACTGACTTGCATGTTTCAGTGTATAATAAAATGCAGAGCTCATTAAGGTCTATTTTTGACATTAGTCATTTTTTAACATTAGTCACTAATAGAAAACTCTCCCATGACAACAATGGAATGGTTTTCTTCAGCGTATAAAAGAGTCTCCGAAAGATGGTGGAAGAATTTGAAAAGAATAGAGCCTGGGGGAGTGAATATGTACATATTTGCCCAGAAAGAACTATATATCCATGTTAAAATCCATAAACACATAGCAAAGAAGCACTTATTATTTTTGATAAAGTCGTGTACATAGGTGCACTTAGAATCAACAAGGGAAAGTATCATGACATGTATCTGAGGAAAACAATATTCCCCAAGCCCCATTCCCAGTGAAAACTGGGAAACATGACTTCCCCAGGAATTTCCACTAACATCTTGTGCTTAAAGACCTTTCTAACAAAATCTACCTATCTCATAGAACTCATATACTGCCTGCTACAACAGAACTGTAGTTTGTAGAAAGAATTCAAAGAGAGAGAGGCAGAGTGAAAGAGAACAGTAAACCAGTTGCCCTAAATACCAGGTATATATATATATATATATATATATATATATATATATATATATATATATATATATTTAATCCTCTTGGAGTGGAAACTAGTTTGGCTGCCTGCTTGACTTTTAAATAAGATTCAAGCAAAGCTCCCAAAGGTCAAATATCTCATGAATTTTGTGCGATGTGGCTCATTGTTTTCCCTCTCCATTTTGAACTATCAGAGATAACCGGATATATTTGTTTTATTACCACTCTTCCTCTAAGTAAATTAATGGTAGGAGAGCATAGGCTGTGTGATCTCACTCATGAAGCAGCTGGTTGATCTAAGAGAGGCACTCCAATCTACATTCAGTTGTATATGGACCCTAATAACACTGATCAATTCCCCTCAGCAGTTTGCTTTTGAACTTTTCATATTATTTATACATTTTTCTCAGTGTTTTTATGTCCTTTTCATATTTGTTTTCTTGTTTTGGCTGTTAAAAATGCAAGTTCCTTAAGGGAAATCATTGTATCCTGCATTCCTTTTGTTATTTGGGGCTTTATCAATAGAGGGTTGAACAAATATATCATTTGCATGCAATGCATGTTGTTGACTGACTGGCAAGCATTTATTTCCTGAATAAAAATGTCACATTCAGAAACCGATTTTGAAAGACTCTGAAGATTACTCCTGAAACTTGGCAACTCCTCCAAGCAAATACAGTCACGTATTTAGGACTATAGGTACACCGCTAATAAACTGCCCAACTCGTTTGCCTCAATTTAAAGATCTTCCGAAGACTGGTTCTCTTTGGGTCACCACACTTGCCAGTTTGGACTTTTGAAACCTACTAATGTGGGCTGACATAACAAATTAGCAACAAGAAAAGTTCACGGAAGGACAAGTGGGAGAAAGTGTGCCAAATATATTAGCATTCGTTTTGCAACCTTGTCTCCAGTTTGTGTGAAGTTGATGGTTGGAGGTTACGCTTTCATTAAAAATTGACAACATTTTAAATGCTAATCAAAACTGCTTGTCCTTTCTACTTCTATTTATCTTGGAAGGGGAAAAAAAGAGAAAGAAAGGAAGAAAAAAGACGGCTTGCTTTGAACTACAACAAATAGCTCCCTCCATTGCCCCCAGACCCTTTTGGCTCCTCCTGTGTAGGACAGATAAGGGCTATGCAGATTGAGTGTCAGAACCTCTGCCTCAACTGTGAAGAAGCCATAACATGAGTTAGAGATGTGTGTTTCAGGAGGAGGAGAGAGAAAGTGTGTGTGTGTGTGTTTGTGTGTGTGTGTGTGTGTGTGTGTGTGTGTGTGTGTGTGTAGGGGTGGCCATTTCATGGTAGCTTTTTAATGAATGTTAGGAAAGAATTGTGGAAGTGTAGTTGCTTTTATGGTGAGTAAAAGGGAAAAGAAATATATTTTCAGAAAATAAGGCCCATGAGCTATGTGAGGAAATAATACAATAAGAAATAATAAAAGTAAAAAGAAAAAAAAAATCTGTTTCAAGCATGGGTAAAAAAAAAAAAAAAAAAAAAAAAACTTGATTACTGATGAACCTTCAGAGAGAGTATAATTCATCTTAGAAAGTTCTTAGAGATGGAAGAGGGTGAAGGAAAATGCTTAGCTCAATTTTTTTTTTTATTTTCCTCCATCTTTACTGAGATATAATTGACATATAACACTGTGTAAGTTTAAGGTGTACAATGTGTTGATTTGATACACCCATGTATTGTAAAATGACTATACCATAGCCTTAGCTAACATCCATCACATCACATAAGTGGTACTTCTTTTTTGGTAATGAAAACATTTAAAATGCATTCTCTTAGCAACATTCGAGTATTTGATACAGTATTGTTAGCTATAATTGTCATGCTGTAAATTAGATCTCTAGAACTTGTTATTCGTGTAACTAGGTTTGTACCCTTTGACCAATATCTCCCCATTTCCCCCAACCCCAGACCCTGCTAACCATCAGTCTACTCTGTTTCTCGAATTTGTTTTTTTTATAGATTCTGCATATAAGTGATATTTGTCTTTTCCTCTCTGACATTTCACTTAACATAATGCCTCAAGTTTCATCCAAATTGTCACAAATGGCAGTATTATTTCCTCCTTTTTCATCGCTTTCTCACATCTTCTTTATCCATTCCTCTTTAGACAGACGCTTAGATTGTTTCCTTTTCTTGGCTATTGAGAGTAATGCAGCAATGAACATAGAAGTGTAGGTATAAGTTGGGTGTGTACAGAGATATGTTTTCCAGTGTTTAATATGGAATTACATTCTTTCCACTCATTGTTTTTTGACTTTACAAGAGGAGGATAAAGACAAAATTCAAAGAGGAAAATATCTCAGTGTTTACTGTATACTGAAATATAACCTATATTTACAAGCAAAACTTAACCGGTTAAGTTTCCCAGTCAAATAAATTTACAAACCTATATATTTAATTTCTTGTTAAATTGAAGACTCATTGGACCGAAGAGTTGAAGTGTGTATACATGTGTGCATGTGTTTATGTATGTATGTCAATAGAGCTTAGTAACCTATAATTAAGGAGATTATGCATAGAATAGTTTTCCTTAGTGCAGTCTATGGTGTAAATCTGTGTTCTTCTCCTTCCCGTCCTCCTCCTCCCCTTCTTATTCTTCCCCCTGCCCTTACCCCTCTGCCTCCTTTGTCTTTGTCTTCTTCATCTCCTTTATCTTCATCATCATCATATGCTATGATGAAGTCAACATGCTTCATCTCATTTAATCATTCCAACAACCCCCAAATGTTAGTATTATTATTAGCGCTTCGGCACAATGCAAACTGGGTCCTTGAAGGTTAAGTCATTTCTCCAGTAAGGTCTCTGCTTGAACTTAAAACCAGGTATGGATGACAAGAATGCAAAGGCTTCCAACATTAAACTACACCTGAACCTTCTTTAATAATCCATCACTGATCTTCATTCAGAAACAAATCTTTGTCTGGATCTATTTGTATTTTTAATGAATAGCAATAGTTGAGGTAATGAGTTCCATAAGTTTATCCCTCACTGTGTTAAAAAAAAAAAAAAAAAAAAAAAAAAGTTCTTTCCATTTATCCTAAATCCTCCTTTTTTAAGCTTCAAAGGGAACCCTTTGTTCTGGAATTTGATGAATAAGTCCATCTCAATCCTCTGTATTCTTTTCAATTTTATAGATTTGTAGACTTTGAGTCTATTCAGCTTTGATTTTTACACACTGCAGAGCCTGATTATACAATGCCCCCAAAGAAAATATTTCCATTCATTCAGTCACTTTCATTGCTGTATTCCTCAAACTTTCTCAAACTATCTTTGAAACAAAAGACAGTTTAAGCATAACATAACCAAGCAAAGCACGGCTAATTCCTGAAGCAGAGCCTGGCCAAGTGGACTTGGCTAAGCTTCCATCTAACCTTTCTAATGGTACAATATAATAGCTGATCTAACACCTGAGGCTCAATTCCCAACTCCATACAGAGAATGATTTTAAATGAATGAGAATTATCCAGTGCTACATTCTTTCCCCCCAGATTTCTAAATCTGGTTTTAAAGTCGTTGATGTATTTTAAAATGCAAATGACCCAAGAGAAAGGCAACATATTGCTGTTTGTGTTGTTGTTATCATTTCTTCTTTTAAATTGTTAAAGCCTCAACATTATTTCAAATTGCTGAAACTAGTGCCCTGAATTGTATGATGTTCTAGAGAGAGTGCAATACATTAGGAGCTCTTGGCCCTGCCTGGGGAAACTGGATGGGAGAAAAGTCTCCTCTGGCTCTGTTGAAAATAAGGTGGTGTTAAATCTGACAGGCAGTGGAAGGTGTGCTGGGAGTAAGGTTAAGAGCCAGTGAAAGTAAAGGTAAAGGCAGAGTCCACCCAAGACTAATATTGTCTTTCCCTCCAAGGCAGCCGATGGTGCACATACTCCTTTTAGATTCACATGCATCTGTGTTTGCTGCTGTGCATTGTGCTTAAAATCGCCCATGGTTGAGTTTTCTTAGCTCAAAGACCATCTGATACCTGGATTTGTATGACAATCAAAACAGCTTGGAAAAATTACTGGGAGGTGCTTTGCATCAATAAATGCAATTTATATGCTAAATAATCACATCAAATAGATAAAGCCTCCTCCATTTCTCAATTCTATTATAATGTTTAAATTTCAGAACCAAAATATAGTGAAATATACTTTTAATGTTTGTTAAGAAGGGGGCCTTGGAAACATTGCATGGATTTTTTTTTTTAACCCTGACATTATAATTGCAACAACCAGCCCATACTGTTATAATCACCTTTTACCCTTCTCAGCAGCATGGTACATGCTATCATTTCATTAATATAATTTTATCAGGAGAGAAACTCAGGATACTGTGAGGGGCAGCCATTACCCCAAGGTCACGCTGTCAGGGCTGGGAGTCATGCTAAGCAAAGACAACTGATTTTTAATTCAAAGAATACTGTTTAAGCTGATGAGATATTTCTGTGATCGATAAAATGGAGGCCCAGGTGAAATGTGGACAACCAGAGTAGCATGCCAGGCTATAAGTGAGAGACACGGCGGCGGAAATATCCTGCTGCTTATGAAAATAATGGAGAGCCAGATCAGCATATTCTGTCACTGGAAACTGTTCAATTAAGTATTCATTTCATTTCACAGTCATTTTTGAAAAAATAAATCTGTGTTGCTTTATACCTCTAAGCTCAGTAGTTTTATGCATTAGGTTGATATGCATAACAAAATGTGGACTATTTTTTAAATTGCCAGATAAGAGCTGGTATGTCGTTACTGTTTATATATTGAAGTTGTAACAATCATGTGCTTTTAATTCATTTCACCTTCAAAGATCCGAATGTTTCCAGTTGGTAATATGTGGCAGGATGTATTAGGTACACTGAGTCTGTCTGATTCACAGCTTTCTAATCAGCTATTTAGAGTTTACACCAAGCAGAAAATCAATGTATTCAAAATGTAGTGGCTCTCTTGTTAACTCTAGTCATTTGCTTAAAGAGTAATGTCAAGCTGATAATTGAAATATGGCTTAAACCAGCATTTTAATTCAAAAGAAAATATGTTGAAATACTACTCATTTGATCTTTCCCTACTCTAGTCCCAAAGGGCATATTTCCCTTGCCTCGCTCGATGATTGCACTGAGGAACAGCTAGTCCTTACACCTGCTGGTGCCAGTGGTGGGACTTCACCCCCATCTCAGAGATGATATTGCCTTGCTGAAAAGCTGCGGGGTTTCTAGCACAACTATTGGTTTGCCTCTGGGAAATTCTGGTTTATATTCTGTTTGCGAGTGGGGAAGTTGCAAACTTTATGGAGGTGGGTCCCACGCTCTGCAAATATGCTTTGGTTGCCTTGCTACATTAAGGAACAGAGAGAGGGTCATTTGTTTTCAGATGGTAACTAGAGGCTTGTGTTTGAATTTGAATATCCCACATTCAGAGACTTAACACAATCTTTGAAGTACAGTTTATACATAGCAAGGGCAGTGAGTCATGTCTTTGACAAACAGTTGGGGTCAGACAAGATTTTAACCTATAAAAATATTTAGGATAGGAAAACCACAACAGTTATGTTCCATTATGTTTAGATTTACTATCTATATGAAGGATTGGACTTAATCCTATGAGATGCAATTAAAAAAAAAAGTGTTGAGAAATTTTCAGGGAGAACTGTCATACCAGAGAGAAAGTAATCAAAATGATGTGACAGGTAAAATGGGATACCTTCGTGATAACACTTTTCCTGAGGTAACATTTTCCTTGATAAAATGGATACTAAGGGGTTGTTTTAAAGACTTGATCCAAATCCAACATGATGAAGTATTGGGACAGCTGATATTCAAGGTCTCTTCCAATCTTTAGTGCAGATGATGCCTGTGCTTGTTGCCCTCTTAGTTTTTGTGCTCATTCATCCCGTACCTTCTTTTATTGAAATTTTTGGTGCGTATTAGTGTTTTGTACACTGTCAATACACAATGAGTGTTATGGACCTGGTGATTGGAATGGAGTGGGTGGAAAAGCACAGGCCATGATAGCCAGACAAAGAATAAAATCCTGAAAAGACTCTGAGCTGCTTTATAATTTACCTTTAGGTAAGCCATTGCTGCTCTTACAGTAGACATATCTAAGCAAAATTGTTAATTGCTAGACACTGCGCAGATTTTTGTCAATTCTTTCAAACGTTGAATGCCAGCTATGTCTACAATAAAACAGGAAGCCACTTAATGTTTTAAAAACAAGTGTTGGAACTGAGAAGCAAAGAAACAAAAAAAACAATGTATTCTATTGAGTTTTCTGGAAGAAAACCAAAGATGACAATATAGTTATCACATATGCAATATGGTCAAAAAGTTGAAGTGAAAATGTGTACTCCTGTTCAGCGGGTCACTGGGTCTGCACCCGGTAACAAAGATAAAATGAAAAGTAAGCCATCTTCCTGGCCCTCTTTCAGCGTTAAGCATATCCCTTCCAAAATCGATGTTTCTTTTAGGAGAAAGGACATAAAAAGTAATGGGAGCCAATCAAGAAAAGAGCCCTTCTTGCAGGCCTGATTTACAATGTGTTTCAACAAGGGGTGATGTTGCCCCCCAGGAGATGTTTGGCAATATCAGGACATATCACTGGAAAGTCTGGGGGTGGGGTTGGTACTAATATCTAGCACACAGGGGTCAGGAATATTATTTAAGATCCTACAATGCACAGGATAGCTCCTTTCAATACAAAATCATCCAGCATAAAATGTCAATGGTGCTGAGGTTGAGAAAACCTTGGTTATAACTGTGAATGAATCTTACATAGTGAGGTAGCAGACAAGAAACTACCTAGATAATTCAAGTTACCAAGTTACTTTTTTGTGAAAAAAAACATACAAGTAAGTTAACTAGTTTTTGCTTTATAGTGCCTGGGTGTGTCCTATTTTACCTTTTCTTTCTTTCTTTTTTTTGATACTGAAAATGAAAAAAACAAAATTGAAATAAAAGAGAAGGAAGGGGTAAAAGATCATAGGAAAGAAGTGGACAAAGCAATAGAGAGGGAGGGAGAAGTATATAAATGAGAAGGGGAGAAGCAAAAGGAGTAGTAAGAGAAGAAAGAGTGAAAGGAAGAAGTGGAGGAAATAGTCTGACAGTATAAATTAGAATTATACCTTTGTTATAATGAATACCATAGGTAATCTTTAATTATTAAATGAGTACTCTCTCCTTTTCTCTCGCTTCTATGGATGCCTCAGAGGAGACAGCACCTCTGTCAAGATCAATAAGAACAGATCTCCCTATATTGACTGTTATAAGAGTATAGTGCCAACATATATTAAACACACACACACACACACGCACACACACACACACACACACACACACACACACACACACACACACACAATACAGCCTCATTCAATGTATCCATGTAAGAGCAAGTCATCCTCACTCCCCATATTTACAATGGCATCCCATTGCCATCACCATCTCTGCCTAAACCTCAACTCTATTTGTCATGCTATTTATGTGTTGGCTTTAAAAACTAAATAGCTTCATTGAGATATAATTCACATGCCATACAATTAATACATTTAAAGTGTACAATTCAATAGTTTTTAGTATATCACAGATATGCACAACAATTACCATAGTTATTTTTTTTTTCAATTATAGTTGATTTTTTTTTTTTTTTAAGATTGTTTGGTCCTTCTGGGACCTTTACAATTCCATATGCATTTTAGAAAAAGTTTCTTAATGTCTACACAGAAGCCAGATGGGATTCTGGTAGGAATTTCAATGAATCTGTAGATTAATTTTGGGAATATTGCTACCTTAACAATATTGAGTCGTCTGATCCATAAATATGGAGTGGTTTTTCATTTATTAGACCTTCTTTACATTCTTTCAAAACCGTTTTGTAGTTTTAAGAGTGTAAGTTTTGCACTGCTGTTGTTAAATTTATTCTTTCGATGTTGTTATGAATGGAAGTATTTCTTAATTTCAAATTTATAAATTTGTTGCTACTATGTAGAGATACAACCAAGTTTTTTATATTCATCTTGAATCTTGCAACCTTGCTGAACTCAATTAGTAGTTATTATAGTGTCTTAGTGTTTTATATTTTCATATAGAAGATCATATTGTCAGCAAATAGAAATAGTTTCACTTTTTCCTTTCTAATCAGAATGGCTTTTATATATATTTCTTGTGAAATTGCTATAGTTAGAACTTTTAGCATCATGCTGAATAGACATGGGGAGAGGAAATATCCTTGCTATGTCCCTGATCTTAGGGAAAAAGCATTCAGTCTTGAATCATTGAATATGATGTTACCTGAATTATTTTTTTAGATCCCTTGTATCAGTTTGAAGAAGTTCCCTTGTATTCCTAGTTTCTTGCATGTTTTTATCATAAAAATTGTTGCATTTTTGTGAATTATTTTTCCACATCTATGGAGACAATCATTTAAAAAATATGTTGTAATGATGTATTACATTAATAGATTTTCTGATGTTAAACCTACCTTGAATCCCTGGGTAAATCCCAGTTGGACATAGTGTGTAATTATTCTAATATGTTACTGGTATCAGTTTGCTAGTATTTTGTTAAGAATTTTAGAGTCCATATTTATAAGAGATATTGAACTGTAGTTATATTTTTTGTGATGTCTTTGTCTGGTTTTGATTCAGGGTTGAACTGGCTTCATAAAATGAATTGAGAAATATTTTCACAATTCTACTTTTTGGAAGAGTTCTTGAATTATTATTAATTCTTCTTAAATATTGGGTAGAATTTTTCTGTAAAGTCACCTGGACCTAGGCTTTCTTTTATGGCTAATCTAACTCATCTCTTTATATGTTATTGGTCTATCAATATTGTCTATTTCTTCTTGAGTCCATTTCTGTAGTTTGTTTCTTTCTAGAAATCTGTTTATTTCAATTATGTCATCTAATTTATTCACATACAATTGTTTATATTCTTTTATAATACTTTTATTTCCATAAGGTTAGCAGTTGTATCTTTTTTTTTTTTTTAATTTCAGATTCTAGTAATTTGAGTCTTTTATTTCTTTAATAAGTCTAGCTAAATGTTTCTCAATTTTGTTGATCTTTTCAAAGAACTAGTTTTTGGTTTCATTGATTTTTTTCCTGTTGTTTTTCTATTCTCTGTTCTATTAATGTGCACTCTAGTGATTACCATTTTCTTTCATCCCCTTCTTTTAAGTTTATTTTCTTCTTTTTTCAGTGTCTTAAGGTGGAAAGATAGATTATTTTTATGATATAGGCCTTCCTGGCTATAATTTGTTTTTTGCATGTACTGCTTTATTTTGTTTGATAGCACACAATTTATTTTTAAAAATAATTATTTTTGTTTTTTAATCACAGTTGACATACAATATTATATTAGTTTCAGGTGTACAACATAGTGATTAGACATTCATATAAATTATGAGCTGATTACCCTAATGAATCTACTACCCCTCTGACACCATACACAGTTATTACAATATTATTGACTATAGTCCTTATGCTATACTTTGCATCCCCATGACTATTGTAACTACCAATTTGTACTGCCTGATCCCTTCCCTTTTCCACCCATCCCCTCAGTCCTTCTCCCATCTAGCAACCTTCAAAATGTTCTCTGTATCTATAAGTCTGTTTCTGCTTTGTTTGTTCATTTATTTTGTTCTTCAGATTCCACAGATAAGTAAAATCACATGTCATTTGTCTTTCTCTGTATGACTTACTCCACTCATAATACCCTTTAGGTCCACCCAAGTTGTTGCAGATGGCAAGATTTCATTCTTTTTTAGAGATGAGTATTATTCCATTGTATGTATGTACCACTCTTCATTATCCGTTCATCCATTGATGGAAGACCAAGGTTGCTTCCATAACTTGGCTATTGTAAATACTGCTGCATGAACATATGAATATACATGTCCCTTCAGAATAGTGTTTTGGGTTTCCTTGGATAAATACCCAGAAGTGGGATTATTGGGTCTTTCTTTGTCTCTTGTTATAGCAATTATTTTAAAGTCTATATGCTGGTATAACTATTGCCAGTCCAGTTTTCCTTTTTCCATTTTCATGAAGAATATTTTTCCATTTCCGAGTCTCTTGCAGACAGCATATGTAAGGGTTTTGTTTTCTTATTCATTCAGTCATAAATTTTTTGTTTGGAGCATTGAATCCATTTACATTGATAGTACTTGTTGATAGATATGTAGTTATTGCCACATTATTATTCATATGTTTTTATATGTTTTTCCTTTGTCTTAAAGAAGTTCCTATAACATTCCTTGCAGTACTGGTTTGGTAGTAATGAACTGTTTTAACCTTTCTTGTCTGGGAAGCTCATTATCTGTCCTCCGATATTAAATTATAGCTTTGATGGGTAGAGTAATCTTGGTTTTAGGTCCTTGCTTTTCATCACTTTGAATATTCTGTGCTAATCCCTTCTGGCCAGTAAAGTTTCTCTTCAGAAACCAGCTGACAGTCTTATGGGAGCTCCCTTGTAGGTAACTAACTGCTTTTCTCTTGTTGCTTTTAACATTCTCTCTTTGTCTTTAAACTTTGGCATTTGAATTATGATGTTTCTTGATGTTGGCCTTTTTGGGTTCATCTTGTTTGGGAGTCTATGTTTCCTGGGCTTGTATGTCTATTTCCTTTGCCAGGTTAGGGAAATTTTCTGTTATTAATTCTTTGAATAGGTTCTTGATCTCTTACTGTCTCCCTTCTCTTTCTGGTAACTCTGTGATGCACATGTTTGTACACTTGATGTTGTCCCAGAGGCCTCTTAAACTCTCCTCAGTTTTTTGGATTATTTTTTTTTTTTTTTCTTTTGCTGTTCTGATTGGGTGTTTTATGCTACCTTACCTTCCAAATCACTGTTTCAATCCTCTGCTTCATCTAATCTACTGTTGATTTACTCTAATGTATTCTGCATTTCAGTTATTGTATTTTTCATTTCTGTCTTTTTTTTTTAATGTTTTCTATCTCCATTTTTATGTTTTCTATCTCATCCAAGTTTTCCCTGAGATCACTGAGCATTCTCTTAACCAGTATTTTGAGCTCTGCTTCTGATAGGTTGCTTGTCTCTATTTTGGTTAGTTCTTTTTCTGGAGCTTTATTCTGTTTTTTGTTTGTTTGTTTGTTTGTCTTAGCTTTTTTTTTTTTTTTTTTTTTTTTTTTTTTCCATTTGGGACATGTTTCTTTGTCTCCCAATTTTGGCTGCCTCCCTGTGTTTGTTTCTATGTATTAGGTAGAGGTGCTAGGTCTCCCAGTCTTGGTAAAGTGGCCTTATGTAGTAGTTGTCCTGTGGACCCAGTGGCACAGTATCCCTGGTCACCTGAGTCAGGTGCTGCAGGTATGTCTCTTGTGTGGGTTGTGTGTGCCCTCCTGTTGTAGCTGAGCCTTGATTGCTGTTGGCATGTCAGTGTGAGGGACTGACCATCAGACTGATTGGTCATTAGGACTGGCTGTGACTACAGTGAAGGAGCTATTGTGCAAGGGCTGACCCTAAGGAGCAGGATTTGATTTAGCAGTTTTCCGGTGCCTACCAAGTCTGCCTTTTGTGAGTGTCATCTGTAGAGGCAATGGAAACCAGCCACCAGACATGCCACCCTGGGGACTCTGGGCAGGGGCTTGGGGTTAGGGGGAGAGTCCTGCTACAGGCCAAGTTCACCTGCAGCCTGTGCCCTTCAGAGGGCCACCTGGAGTGAGCCACAAAGCAATCCACAAATGTCCACCACCTGTGCTTGGTCTTGAAGTTACCTGGGAGAGACTTAGCTGTGAACAGAGGCCAGCTGTTGCTAGTGCCAGGCTTGGGGCTGCTTAGCAAGAGGTACAGTGAATGCCAAGCCCAGATTCTGCTTGTTTGGGGTCTGTGATCATTTGAGAGATTTTAGGAAAGTCAACAGCATGAGCCAAGACAGGCGGTTTATATGGACAAGCCACTGGAAGCAGCTTGGGTGGGCCCACACATTGGATTAGGCAGGGTCTCAGGGAATCACCAGGGCATGTGAATGTTGTTAGCCAGGTTGATGGAGATTCATATATGGTGGTCTCCTTGGTCTGCACACTGGGAGGGGGAGAGCTCAACAAAGGAACAATGACTTCAGCCAGCACTCTGTCTGGGAGAGAGCTGTGCCTGGAGCCTTTGGAGCTGCTGCCCCAGTGCTGGAGTTTAGAGCAAGTGAGTCCATCAGTGAATAAATCCATGCGTAGGCCATGTAAGAGAAATGCCTAGGACTCTAACTGCCCTTCGTCTCACTCAGTCACAATCTCTGCTGTTTTTCACAGTCAGAACTTATGAGGACTTCTCTCTGGGCATTGGAACCCTGGGCTGGGGAGCTTGTGTGGGGCTGAGACCCTCACTCCTCAGAGAGGACCTCTGCAGTGGAGATATCTCTCCTGGTATTTAACTGTCACATATGGGTGTGGGACCAGCCCTTTCCACATCTCCACCCCTTCTACCAGTCTCAATGTGGCTTTTTCTGTATATCCTTAGGTATAGTATTTCTGTTCATCTATACTTGAGGCAATTCTCAGTAATGTTTGTTCTGTCATTTAGTTGTAATTTTGATATTTTCATGAGATGAGGCAAGCACAGCATTTACCTACTCCAACATCTTCACTGGAAATCTTGCAGGCACTGCTTTAGCTGAATTTCATAAGTTTTGATGTTTTATGTCTTGATTTTTAACCATTTAAAGACATTTTCAAATGTATTTGAATTTTCCTTTGATAGTTATTTAAGAGTGCATTGTTTAATTTCCACATATTTGTGAGTTCCAAAATTGCTTTCTGTTATTGATTTCTGATTTTATTCTGTAGTGGTCATTGAGGTTTGCTTTATAGCTTGGCATATGGCCTATCTTGGCAGATGTTTCACTTGCACTTGACAAGAATATATTCTGCTGTTGTTGGGTAAAGTGTTTTGTAGAAGTCTATTAGATCTACTTAGTTATACAGTCACTCAAGTCTTCTATTGCTTTGTTGATTTTTTACCTACTTGTGCTATCCATTATTGAAATCAATTACTATTGTTTATGTCACCATTTATTTCTGTCAGTTTTTGTTTGCTTGGGCATTTTAATTAATTTTTAATTGTCTTATTTATGAGTCAAATTGTTCATTTGCTTCATTAACTGTTATATTCTTAGCACCTAGAATGATGTATGTCACATAGTTGGTCATCATTAAATAATTAATGCATTAATATTTTATTAGTTATATTGCAGACCTTAAGCATGAAAGAAGCAATAAAGAAAAATATGAGTTCAGTTTTGATACTTAAACAAACCTTTAACCACAAGCTTACACATCAAATTTTGGTCATCCATTTCCTCAACGAATGTTCTTGACCATAAGGAAGGCAAGCATAAGAGACTGGAAGGCTTCACACCACTTATTCACTGAGTAACAGAAAGAGGAAACTCATATGACACATGGTGGGATGTTTGTGGTAGTCAGGAGTGCATGGATTTCAATGTCAGCCTTGAGATTGTAAGGTCATTGGACATTCCAAGAAGAAGATACTCAAGAACCAGGAGCTTGTTTTTGAGGCTAGATGATAATGAATGTTCTAAAGTAAGGCATAAAACCCTCAAATTTGCTTAATTGTACAATATTATACCATGAGGGGAGATTATTTCTGACCTCAGCTGGTGATCAGTTTATGCCCTGATGTATGCAATTTAATGGTTTGTATCATTTTTTTATCATGTCACTGCAGATGTTATTCTCACTCATATAAATGCCTAATCCTCTTGTTAGATACTACTTATCCCTGCTAATTATTTTTACTGTGTCTAAAGCAAGCCAGTAACAGCCAAGGATTAAGAATGAGAGTGACTTCTCCCTGGAGCCAAAACAGAAAAAAACAAAAAAACAAACCTCAAAGTTTACGGTAAAATATACTTTAGTTTATGGTATAAAAACTCCAGATAGCATTTTTCTAAAGGTGATGTCGCTTTAGTAAAAGAAGATACTCTCCTTGTTTATTTCTATGTCACCTTGCTTATATCATGCTCACGAGAGATAAAGCACAACTTAATTTCTCAACAAATGGAAAAAAGAAAGAAAAGATACCTATATGTCACTTCCTACAAATGTCGTCAAACCTATTAAATGCCCATTCATACACAGATACCCTATGAACCCTCTCATACGGGATGCAAAGAATGGAACACTGAGGATTAATGAGACCAAGCAAAAAAAGAAAACAGAAAAAAAAAATAAAAAGAAAAAAAAATATTTGGCATGTGCCTATAGAGCCAATAGATAATCTAACATTGTGCTAGCCCTTTACATATAAACATGGAGTGATGTTTCCATGTTCTGCCAGTAAGTTTATAAGAACATGGTAGAGTCACTCTACCTCTCCAAGTCTCAGAGGCCCCTCAGTTATGAAAGAAAGAAATTTGGTTCAATTTCAGGGCCTGTCTATCTGGCATGATTATAGACACAAGAAATACAAGGTGAATGAGACACCCTTCCAGTCCTAAAGGAGATTTAAGTTGGTGGGTCAGACCAAATTTTATCAAATGTCTCCTCTAGATGTCAAGGAAACCATAGAATCTCAAATATGAAAAGAAGTTTGAATTCATCTAGTTCAAAGTGTTCACTTATTTATGAGTTTCTATTCTAATATTCTTTGAAGTGGATTGAGGTCATCCTGAGAAACTCCTCAGAGGTAGGGGATTTTTCTATCTCACTAGACAGCTCTTTCCAATATCCCGGAATACCATCAGTAGAACTCGCACTTAAGAATAACATGCAGGAAAAAATAAACCTGAAACATAATCTCAAAGAAAATGAGGAGCAACAGCTGAGATCCAGTGGGAAGCAGGCAGGATCGTAAGTTAAAAAATGCAGCTTCCAGGGGAAAGTCAGGGGATGAATACATTTTGAGGGTTCCTGGGCACCAGGCGAGGTAGTAGGTTTTTGCTGACAACAGGCCAGTGAGGCAGAGAGGACTTGTCCACTTTACATATAAGACAACTGAGCTCTAAAGGAGGAATAACTTGATCATTGTTACAAGATTGTAGGTAGCAGAGACAAGGTTTAATTCCTTGGCTCTGAATATCTTGAGCACAGTATACAATGTTGCCTCTCTCTGCTTATTGTGTCCCCATCTGCTTGTCTAATTTTGCTGTGTAATTTGGGGCTACTCATTTAACATCACTGGGGCCTAATTTTCCTCTAGCTCAAAAGTGGTGACATTTCCCCAGCACGAAATTGTAATATATACAGTAAACACCAAGTTTATTAGCTGTACAGTAGTTACCACCTCAAGAGTCTATTTCTCATTAGAAGTTCTGAACATGGAGAAGCACCTAAATATCCTGATGCCTTTCTCATTCTGGGAAGGGATGATTTACCATGGCTTAGTAATGTGTGGCCAAGATATAACCACAGATAACCACAAATGATCTATATTGGCCGAAGAGATCCAAAGTGGATGATACTTATCATTTATTCAATACCAGTGGCCAGTTCATAACACTTTAAGACTAACACTAAAGTTAAATAAAAAGTGGTAAATGTAAATTTGAGATCAGTTATCACATAATGTAGTAATAATCTCCACTCTGACATGTTTCAACACTCTTCATGCATTGTGAGGTCTGTTTCTGTGGTTTTTGAAGCATATGACACACCTAATAAAGCTGCTTTACAAAAATAAGCTTTACTACTGAACTTGTGTAATTAAATATGTTTATTATAATAGGGATACAATTTACTGGATCTCTGAAAGCTAGTCTGTATAATTAATAATGAAGCCTGTTTTAATGAACATTTATTAGCAGTATGAAATACAAATATCTTGTAGATCAGCTACCATCTAGGAAAACTTCACTTATTCCCTGAGATTAAAAAGCTCTGCATTACCACTTCGGGTGTTGTGGTCTTGACAGCTCAACAATCTGCTCTGTAAAAATTCATTAATTTGGACCCCCACCAATATGGACACTGATAATTCAGAAGGTAGTGGGAATGAAGTTTGCCCTTGTACTATCTATGAAAAAGAGTTTGCTAAATAAATTAATCACATAAGCTAGAGTATGTAAAGGTCTGTTTAACCACTTACAATAATTTTCTTTCAAATATCTAGCACCAGATTTGCATATTAACAATTAATATGCCAATTATAAATGAATCCTATTAATTCATTCAAAGGGATTCAGTCTCTTCCTTACGAAAAGTATGACTGAATAAATGTCAAAAATGTACTAAGTATAATGTGATGTATTAAGGACTTGAATAGATACAAAGAAATACAGGAAGTGAACAATTTTCCTGAGAATGTTGTATTCTAGTCCAGTGTTTCCTAACACTGGCTGCATATCAGGAACATCTGGGAATATTTTTTAAAATGTTAATGTACAAGCTCTACCCCTAAGAGTTCTGATTAAATTAATTTGGGTTGAGGCCCAGGCAAATATTAGAAAGTGATTACTTGGAGTTAATGCATTACAGTTCTTCAAATAGTCTTTTAAAATGCAAATACTCCTGTGACTAATAATACATTAAGTTGTTGTCTGACGTCCTGTCTTCCTGATAAGTACCATTATCAAAGCTGCTTTCTTCTAGTCTCTGGGTTCTGTGGCCATCAAGGATCTCTAGGTATGGCCTGTACTATCCTCAGATTGAGCATATGCCCTTGATGGCCCTGGACAGTCCTCAATTATGCTTGCCATTCTGGCATAATTCTTAGTGGTACAGCCTCCATGTATTTTCAAAAGTGTCTTGGTTTGGACATTAAATTACATGTCACCCAAAGTCTCCTATTAATATCAAAGTCCTCCTTAATCATCTCTTGAACCCACCTTTCCCTCTCCATCCACACAAAGTCTCTTCTATCCCAGGACTATTTTATCTCCTGCATACACACTCATTATTTCCCAATACCTCACCATGGGATTGATTCTCTCCCTGCAATTGGTCAAGTTATCACCACTGCCATTAAAATGAACCTTAAACTATTTAGCGTGGTAAGCCATGTCCTGGAAGGATTTGTTCTCTGCTCATTTCCAGACCTCATCTCTAGCTCCTCTACCCTTCGACAGTCCAATAGACCCCTCTTTTTGTTTCTCAGTGTCTCCAAGCATGCTATATTCTCTTCCCAGATTCACTTTCTCCCCTTCCTCAAGTAGCAACCCCAAAATCCCCAGAGCACTAAACAGAAGAATCATATTCTTAATGAAGTATTCGGTGACTTTCCAGGGAATAACTAATGTGGGGTGATTTCTTTGTACCCACCTCTCTTATGGTTGTGTTCACATTGTTCTGCATTTGTTGGTTCGGCTGTTTATGTTTACTTTCACATGCCTGTATTGACCATCTATACTGTGGAGTAGAACTCATATATATTTTTTTGTTGTTGTGTTTTCCCTGCCTCTGTCTCAGGATCTCTACTTAGTAAAAATATTCCTCAATATTGGAGATAAATTCAAAATACTCATCTAACATGGAATGTGCTGAGCTAAACACTATGCTTTTCCTGGATCGTCTGGGTCTGACAGTGTGTGAAGTTGTTAACATTTTGCCATGACTTTGACTGAATAGCTTGCCCTGCATCCAGGTTTAAATAACATAGATATTTTAATGTGGCTTATGTTCCTCTACAAGTGGGAATATTTACCATACACTGATTTGAAGATGATTAGTTCTATAGATATGATTAATTATTACAAATATTGTTAGGAATGTAACCATCATTTCTAGTTTCCGTAAGATCCTAAATAAACTAGCAATAAAATATAAAATACACCTGTTCACAAACATGCAGAAAACATAGCTCTCATTCCAAAATACACACTAATTGCTGAGAATGAGATGTGTCTTCCAGCCAATATATTTAAACTTTCATTCTTACTGATGGCCTGCCCTAAGTTCTGTCAAAAATGTCTTTATTGAAATAGTTATAAGGAGACCAATTCTGTTAAAACCAGAAGTAACCTTGCCTTAAATTCAAGAAATTTTAAGCTCAATAGTTGAGGTCTATTGAGAAAGTTAATATTTAATTGACTTTATTTGACTGGTCTTGTCAGAAGCCTTTTTATTCAGATTTGCTGTGTTCATTTAGAGCCACTATTTCAATGAAGAATGATTTCCAAAAAATAAAAATAAGTTTGCAATATTGATTTAAATTTTGTATATTACTTTTATAAAAGGTGTTATGTAAGAGAAAGAGGAAAAGAAGGAGAGAGGGAGAGAGAGAGAGAGAGAAGAGAAATATCAATTCAGAAATAATGAAAATCTGCTTTCGAACTATAAGAAACCCTATGTGATATTGTAGGCTGCACCATTTACAATGACAAATTAGTTTCATAAAGCTGATTGTGGTTCTGAAAACATTTATTTATTTAACTATTATAAAGATATTAATAACTAAATCTTTGATAATCACTAATACTTGAAGCACAGATTTTGCTATGTGACTATGTAAGTCTGTAACAAGAATCTGAAATTTGGCAAGGAGCAGAGAAAGCGGGGAGGTAGTAATGATTGTACTTGGAGGAAACGAAAGCTGATGGTCGTTAACTGTGCATGTCTAAGAGGAAACAAGTAGGTGATTTCATTGTGAATGCTGAAGAGTGAGACAGAGTCTCCAATTTCTGTCTATAGTTTGGACCCAAAATATATAGATATCAAAAATTTTCAAATTAAAACGCTTTGTCTAGGTTTTGAGGAAATTGGAAAGTGGTTGCTAATTGTACAAAAATCATCTTGAGGGCTTATATTTCCCCATCCTCATACTGTGAGGCAAATTTACTTTCCTGGCTGAGCATTATCAGAGTGCATTGGTAATGAGACAGAAGATGGAAGTTATGAACCCAAAGCAGGTAAACACATCCTGAACTGAAGAAGCAAATTTTATGCAAAGTTTATCAACACTATACAATGTGATTTCAGGGGCATTGAGAATATCTCTCCTAAATTACTCTCCTATTTTCTAAGCCTAAACAACCCCTCCTTTAAAATGTAAGCTCTCCAACACAGATGTTCTGCTTGATCATTTATTAGCCTCAGAAAACTGTATGATTAAAGAAAAAGAAAAGATGGCAAAAGAAGGGAATGGGCTGGAGACAGGGAAAGGTCATACAACTACCTGAAGTAGGGAAGAGAAAGAACTGTGAGAGCTAGAGACAGGACACACATTGGTGAATGGAGAGGAAAGACAATTTGCCAACTTCAGAATTTTGATGTGTTAATAAACCAATAGATGGATCATGCCCTTGATCGGAGGCTTTGTTTAAAATGCATAAACGGCTTCCTTCAAAATCTTTTCAAAGTGCCAAACATGATAAATTGGGAAAACTACCAATTTGCTCTACATTTGACCTTATAGGTAGCAAACATTCCTTGGTTTATTCATATCTGGACAGATGACCATGCGGCTGTGATTGTGAGAGGACAGCATATTTCCCAAACCACCTCCCCCCTCCCCTCAAATCAGCCATGCACCCAGGAACTTTCAAACAGACCAAACTTTAGTTTTCTTATATGGACAGTTCCATTTCTAGTGACAGGGAATAATGGAAGCCCAAAATGTGAATATCGTTTAAAACATAGGACTTGGGGAATTTCCAAGGATCTATTCCATTAATAGGGCATTGAATTAGGGTCCCTGGGCCTTATCAATCTCCAATTAATAATCATAAATTATTAACTTCAAAGACTGCTTATATAAGTCATTACCTTGAATGACTTTACCAAAATTAAAGTTTCTGTGGACCACAAAAAAATAATGTAAGCTGTGGACCACACAACCACAGGTATAATGTTTATTCAATGTATATAATGAAATTACCTATCTCTCCATATGCCTTTGCCCATAAAGAGCCCATTTATTTTGTGGGTTTAAAAATAGCCCTTGCAGAATTGGACACATATTTTGAAGCTAGCTAATCTGTTTATGCAGAAATTATCTATAGCATAGCCACACTTGCAGTCATCAAAAGTAACATTTCAGAAAGCAATTTAAGTTACAGAAAGAAAATCAACTCACATTATATTTTCAGATTACAGATGGCAACAGATAGTACCAAGAAATCATGGTCTTGGGCCAATCACCAACTCTAGAGTGGGAACAGAGAGCCTTTCTCTCCACATACTACGATACTTCAGTTATGTCCTGGGTCTCATGTCCTGCTCCTTATGTGCCTTTATCAATTTTATCTCCTGACAATTCCTTCATTAATGACCTTTTGATAGGTAACTTAAATCCTTCTTGAAAATACAAGTGCTCCTTGCAGTCAATCTTCTCCCCTGAGCTTCTCTGGCAGGTTCACTTCTAGCTCTCTGGAACATGTTTCTCAGTTCCTCTGCCCAAAAGAATGGAGTTGGAGGCTGCCCGATCATACTTGCAAACTCAGCTGTGGTGGGAAAATTTTATTCTTCTTGTACAAATGCCTGTAGAAGAAAGTGATGGATAAAATCCTGCCACCTGGAGCAAATGACTTCACACATTTAATGTAGTTTTCTCTATGAAAGTATTTACTAGTTTGAGAAACGTTAAATCTTCTAGTTGTCAAGTGATTATAATTCTGCCACTGTGTTCTATAGGTAGTTTTGTACCATTATCATGCAAAGGGTGTGACCAAGATCTAATTTAAGGCACAACTAGGCACTTGGTCCAAATTCATACCCAGTTTCCAAGTTCTTTCTGACCTAGGAGTTCCTTCTAGTCATAGATATATTTCACTGTGAAACCTGGAGTTGTCATGGGCTTATAATCAACAATCCACAAAGTCCTCTCCAGAATCCCAGAAGTTGACTCCTATACATATCTCCTGGGCCAGAATTTCACTCCACGTCAGGCTTCCTCCAATAAGGCCAGTTGACTGGTCTGGCCTCCCTGAGAGGTGAGGTGACAGTTCTCTCAAAGTAAGGAAGAAGAAGATATAGTCTGCTGAGTGGACATGTAGTGGTGCTCGACGTAGATACTTGGACATACAATGAGGTAGGCTTTGGTTTGTTTTTTTATACTGCAAGAATGTCATGTAGGCCCTCATTTTATCAGGTGGAGTCATGAGTTTATTGCCATAGGAAGGCACAAAATATCTACTCCAACTATACATTCACTCCTATCTATACCCCAACTTGAGAGGAAGTTGGCACTGGGATTTTCTCAAAAGACTTTCCGTGAGCCTAAACCAAGAAAGAGACATTCTGCAGAAAATGGGAACATAAAAGTCATTTCCTCTATCTACAACTGACATCAGTTCTGTCAACTTAATCATATTTCAGACCCAAAGAATTTCAGTCATGTGAGGAAATAGGTACAGATCCAGTTGGTAACTTATCTATTACCCGTGTACTGCACTCAGGTAGTTAGCAGGTCTCTAGCCCCCTGCTTTTCCTGAGAGTCTTTGCGGGAGACTTGGCTGTCTGTTTCTTTGCTGTAAACTAGTCAGTTTAAAAGCAGTCCTAGGAATGGGACCTGTTCAGGAAAGAATGGTTTTTATGCCCTGCTTATTGCCTTCCAAATGCCAGGAGCTTTTCAGAGTAATAGCAACTGGTGTAAAAAGAGAATTTGAAATAAAAGAAGCTTTTATTGCCCCAGAAAGAGGCTGCCCATAAACTTTCCACCTGCCTTTACCACTGGGAAATGTGTATGTGTGTGTATATCAACAATTTCTGGCCAATGAGAATTTACCTTTCCTATTAGCCTCATATCCCCCAGAAAAATGTACATGATAAAAAGCAGAGCAAGAAAACAGGATCAAACCTCTTTAATTGCAGTTGTCAAATGTATTCCAGCTTAACACTTCATGCATTCTGTCATCAAGAGGACGTTTTACTGCTGGTGCTGATGCTTTATCCTCATGCAAAAGCTTTCATCTTGGAATATCAAAGATTTCTGCAAATACTAATTCATTAATTAAGCCTCTCAATGACTGTTCAGAGAAAGAGAAAAGGAAAAATGTCTTTCAAAAAAAAAAAAAAAAAAAGAAAAAGAGAGAGATATATGAAATTAGGGTTGTTTGGGTGGCAGCCTCAGTGAACAAAGGATGCCATTTCACTCCTGTCATTGTGACCCCCCACATATCAGTCACTGAATCCAGAACAGACCTTTGTATGAAGATGCAAACATTTTTCAGATCAGTGTTTCATAGGTTTGTCTTTAGTTTCTAATGAACCTTCTTCGTGGCATTTGGTCACATCATTTGTCTCTAATTCTGTTGTTCCTTTGTTCTGCTTTTCTAATAGAATGTGAAACCTTGTGAACCTGCTGAGATCTATTGGTTTACTTCTGAATTGCATTAGAAAACTGTGGTGCTAAAACCCCAACCCTAGGGAGTGGGAAACCTATGCTGGATCTAAGCCAGGTTTTCAATAAACTGTCCTCAAATGCAAAGCCAATAAAAATGTCTAACTATTTTAGTCTGTGCTGAAACTCAAAATAAATCAAAATAAAATATTATCACCCCAAATCAACATATAAATAAAAGACACTGGAGAACATTTTCTACTCTTTCCACTACTCAACAGGTATAGTTTAAAGAGTAGTCATAGCCAATCTAGAACCAGTATGTAGCTGTTGTTTAGGATTTTTTGACCTGTAGCTTATTTTAACACAGGTCTTTATACGCTTTGAAAGAAAGGATTAGAAGGTATTATAGGGAAAATATACTAGAAATATGTGCCCCACTAGAATTACACTGCCCCACTTCTAGACACATGCCAGTCTAATTGTTACAATTTCTGAATCCATCTAAATGCAACTGAGGGTTACCAGTAACATCATTGGTAATGTCAGAAAGAATTTCATTAATGGGCTATGAACACCCCAGGAAGTAGTTTGTAAACCCATACTTAGAGCAACTATGACTAAGCCACTTAACCAATATTTATTGAGTACATACAAGGTACAGGCCCTCTGTTGGTATCACATTTGATTCTTTCAGGGTTCTTAGAAATTAAAACCTATGTCTTACAAAACCCACTCTATGGTTTAATTATTTCTATTAATAATTAATTTTCTAACTCTCCCTCTCTTTCTGTCTCTCAACTCTCTTCCAATAATGTAATAGAGTGGTTGAAAGTGAAGGAAGACAGAGAGGATGTGAATCTCAGCTTCACCCCACATGACGATGTAACCTTGGGGAAATTTACTTAACTTCTCTCAGATTTACTTTCTTAATCTACAAAATGGAAGCAATCCCTGTAATTACCTTGTTGAGTGGCACACAGTCGGCACTCAATAAATGTCATTTATGTGGACACACAGAAACTCACATTCACACATGATCTACTCAGAGCAGATCCTACTTACCATATTGTGTGAAGATTTGAAACCTTCATGAAAGAGAGGACTGTACCTAGAGTCCACCCATAAATACATTATGTAAAACATATTCCTACATCAAAACATGTTACATGTATATGTATATGTATATATGTGTAGATGCAGACGCAGACACAGATGCAGATATAGATATAGATACCAAGGAACAAAATCTGATCAGTGCCCAACAAACAGAATTATCTTTTAGAAAGAGAGCAAAATAGACAATCCAGAAACAATGTTAACCACTCTCTCCTAGTGTAATGCCTTCTGCAGTCCAGCAGTTAAGGCAAAGATCAAATTATCCTGAATGGAGAGAAAGCTGCAGGAATCTATGACAAGTTCCCTTTAAGTTGAAGACTCAGGTCTAGGTTCCTCCTAGGCACAGTGATAGACAAATCTTTTTCATTTTTGTTACCATTTATCATGCATTCATTGAGTGGTATTTGTTTGCTTGATTCTTCATTAAAACATGTTTAGGAAAATTCAAAGAGTAAGATCCCTTCCTTCAAACACTTTGTGTTGTAGTTGGGCTGCCAAAGTATGTATTTGTGAAAAGCTCCATCATAATACAGAACTATGCACTATTAATCTTAAAGTGATTGTTTTGGCGATGAAAATTCAGAGGAGAGAATGAAAACACGTGGGCTAACCTGATCAGGAAATATAACATGGTAGAAATGCACGATATGAGCTTTTCCAGTAAGACTGGAAAAGAGAATCTGAAGGAAACAATTTGGGTATATACATAAGAGTAAATCACACAAACATAATCAGGGAGCTAAATGATCAATGCATGTAAAGTGTGGAAAAAGAGGAAGCTCTGCTAGGCAGAATGGATAAGCAAAATGCATTTTGGTTTTATGAACTTTATGTCAAGTAAAATTACCACATTCTGGTGAAGATTTGAAAGATTCACATGAGCTAATTAGAAAAATAGTAAAAGACAGTTTGACTGCAAAAAAATATGAGTCAATGATGAGGTATGTGGCTATTCAAAGACTAACACAATTTGAGTTACATTAATAGAAATATGATGCCTTGAAAACTAGATTAATAGATCATGGTTAAAGAACTGCACTTAATTCCAGATATCATATTTTAGTTACAAACTAAATCCATCACAAATGAATCCAGGCAAGACATTGAACTACCAACTAGTTTTGTAATTAAACTACTGGAAATCTCCAAGTCTTATGAGAAATGGTTGAAGTTAGTAGAAAACAGGTGTCTCAAAATTTTTTGAGGGTTGTATGTGTAAGAGAAGTGCTCTCAAAGAGAGTAGGAGTGCACTGCAAGAATCTATTGGACTTCCCAACACAAATGCTTTTTTATTACTTACAGCCACATAAAATGAGAGATGATGAGGATGCTATCACTAGATATATTACATCTGAACTAAATGACCATATTTATCTGAACTAAACAAGGAGTTCATATTTACTGGGAAATTGCACAATAAGAACTCAAAGGTCTTTCTGACAATATAATTTTATTAATATTTTAATTCCATCCATCAAATTACTTTGCTCAGACAAATGATACTCCTGTGCATGATTTTAATCAAGTACTAAATAATGTGGCTGGTTTCCACAACAGAAACTTGCAATCGGAATATTTGAGAACTATCCATTAGAAATCTTCTATTTGTAGTGGAGGACATTGTCCATGTTTTTTCTACTTGGAAAAGAAGATTTCTGAATTTGAACCCAGATCAACACAGAGTTAGGTTTTTAATCAAGCTATCTGGTATTTGTTTTCAAAGAAGGTAGAAGTTGGAAAAATACAACGACCTCTCTTTGCATTTTTATGACAATGAGATTGCACAATGGAGTTTTATGTCAGCTATTTGTAATGAAAAGTATTTTTTTCTATCCCATTCATAAGACTCTCTAATTGTTGTTAGACTTGTTAGCTTAACCCTAACATCTTCATATTCAAATGGTTTTATTATCATTATTAAAAACAGAAACACCTATTTGTGAACTGGATGATCAAATAATGGTTATATGTTGTAAGGAAGGTTTTGCATTAATATAAAGTCATTAATGTAAATGCAAATGACCCCGGGCACCAAATCTGAGTTTAATAAAGTGGCAGAATAAACCCATCCAGTCTGGGGATGTTTGAATTTCACTCATGCACAGATTGGGATTTCCATTAATCTATCATACATGGCTTCTGATACTCAATTCTGCATGCCACTCTACAAGTAAAATTTCCCTGCTTCTGTTTCCTCCACCTTTACCTTCCGTGTGAATATGTTGGCTTACATTTCTGTGAATTAAGTTATGCTGGTTTTCTTCCAGCTCATACAGTGACTTATGAAAAGAAAATAGTTGAGTTTATTTGCATGACCTTTTATATTCATTTTGCATGAAATAAAATCATGTGCTTTTCTCGTAAAAGATACTAATGCCACTCAGCAGTGTATAGGGTTAATTGTTATTTTAATGAGAGTGACATGCGGCACTGGGTAAGAATATGATTTTAAAAGCTACAAGCTATAAAGGTCACATATCAGTGAAGTGGCAAGTTTTTACGGCATATTGCTAGGAACCTCGTCCATTCTATGCTCACAATGATGTTATTCTTTGCCTAGTACAGGCCATATGCTCTGACAGCCTACTAGAATTTCTTATTAGAAAACACTGTGTCTTAAAATCTTTCCAAATAACTCAATGTCCAACCATGGGATTATGTGATTGGAACAACCTTAGATGTAGACAGCATATCAAAGATTAATAGTTAAACTGATTAAGTTACCGTCCAATGCTAGAAGTCCAGATCAGATGTCATTAAATAGCTACAGAGGTAATGCCATTGGGTAAAAGTCCTCGTCTGCGTGCTCACGATTCCAAATAGTACTGAATGCTACAAAGACAGTACACAGGATTATGTCACAGGTGGTGACACTTAAATGGGTGCTCTTGGAAGGCTTCCGTGAAGACAGAGCATCTGAATTTAAACTTCCATTGTCCTGAGGGGCCAAAAGAAAAGGTTAAGCTCAGGCAGAGGGAAATAGCAAGTATAAGTCCCAAGAATGAAACTAAAGTGTTCTGTTGGGGAAAAAAAAAAGTGTAAACAAGACCAGGAAGAGGAGAATGTAACAGAAAAGAGAGGGAGTTGCTCATTCTGGGGCCTGGGAGATATGGAGTTGAATTTAATTCTAAGGAAAATAGGAAGGCAGCAGTGAGGTTCAGACATGAAGGTGACATAATTCTAAGTAATGGCTGCTATGGAGAAAGGACAATAGGTTCGCAAAAGTAGAAGGAGGGAGACCAGTTGGAAGGGTTTTAATGTTGTCCAGCTGAGATATGATGGTGGCTGAATTGAGCATCAGTGGAGGCGAAGAGAAGTAGACAGATCTGGAATAAATTCTGTGGCGAGAGCAGGAAAGACAGTGGCTGCATTGCCTAAATAAAGACAGAATTGCACCCCTTGCAAAATGAAATTCAGTATTTTTGTCAGTCTTTCAGCTCCTTTGACCTTTTGCACAAACTTCTCGGAGAGGAGAAGATATGATTAAGAATAATTTTCCCTTGTACCTTCAAACAGAATACAAAGATAGATATTTTATGCCAAGAATGAGTTTGCTTTAGAAATCTGTTTCCACAGGAACTATGGCTTTTAAATGTCTCACTTCCATAAATTTTAAATTAACAATTGGTGAGCTTAATGATCACTGGAATTTATACTTGAAGATCTTTGGGGAGATGAGTTGTACAGACACTCACCTAGAAATTAACAAAATTCTGCAGTAACCGACAGAATATAAAAATGCTGGTAAGATGAGAAAAGGCCCTTTAGTGAGGGGATCCTCCCTATTTGCAACAGGTCAGGGGTTCAGAGGAGTCACCTGGCGTTGCTCAGTGACCAAAAGAATTTAAATTTGAAATCAGACTAAAAGACATCGTGATCATGAGAAAAGACTGACTGGGGCTTAGGCAGTTGGTACAGAATTCCTAGCTGCTTATTATGTAAGGATAATTTCATCTGCTTTTAGGCAATAAAGGAGAAAATCAGTCTCTGCTTTCGTGATTTGCCAATTTTTCTTCTGTACAGCCTGCTTAGCCATTGTCTGGTTACAGGAGTCTGAAGCATGTGTGAAAAATCAGCCCATTGCTGGTCCTTTCTGGATAGGGACGTTATCTTCTCCACACAGGGGCTGTCACAGGCTTCTAATAGAGCCCTGTGGAGATAGGAGTTTATTGGGCCAAGGACCTTGTTTCTTTTTAATTCTTTCCTTTTACAAATGATTAAAGATAAGTTTCCTTTTTTTTAAGAGACAGAATCCAGAGAATTTCTAATATGTACATCTGACATTTTTTCCTTGTTTTTTTCCCTCCATCTTTTCCGTGAATCCTTAACATCATGTGTTATATTTTTCCTGTACTTCGCCTACCAATAGTGCTCTTAGTAATATCATTTGCAAATCACACATTGCAAAACCTTTCTGAGAGCTTACAAATAATAAGTGATGAGACTCAGAAGGGAGGTCCACTGGAATCTCCATTCTCAAAAACCACACCCAAGGTTTAGGAGGAAGAATAACTTCTGTGCACCCCCACTTTTGTCTCTTGCTGGAAATCTGGAGAAAGAGAAAACATCTTCCAGGGCAAAAGTCAGAACTGTATGTGGCAAGTAGCTCAACTGATGCTGCTTGCAAAAGCTGCTATCATAAACCTTGTTGGACCAAGTTCGGAAGCTTTCCTCCTGTCACTAGTGAAGCTCAATTCTCTGAGTACCGTTTTTTGCCAGATGAGTAAGAAGCTGTCATTAGGAACAAGCGATATGGTCAAATACATTGTTCCCAACACATTAGTAGAGTACTTGCCAATACTACCGTCATTCACATGGTTAGGAATTCATGGGCTGAGGAGTCATATATAGGCTTAAACTGGAAAATAAAGGAATGACACATGAGCAGATGAAATTGATCAACTCCAAAGAGAATGGTTATTTTCCCCAAGAATAGGGACTGGTCTCCTGCTCAGACCTAGAATGCACGGCCTCACTCTCTTTGGACGCTGGCATACTGAACGCCATAGCGACGTTCTGCTGTTTCTAGATATCACCCTTTTCACAGAAATGGCTTGGCACAGGCTGCTTTATTTGACTTTTGGAAGTGCCAGTGTCTGAACCAGAGAAGTCCAGTGACTTCTGTAATGAGCCTTGCGCAGACACTCAAAGCATATGTTGGAGCCAAATGACCATGAGAAAGAAGCTGGTAGATATGCTTACACATACATATACACACTCACATACACATACATATAAACGTAAGTGTGCATATGAAGAGGCATATGCAGACACATATCCACATAGCTATGTCGATATCTGGAGCCCTTTCAGTATCTGGAGCCCTTACTGAGAGCTGGAGGTCTCAGGTAGGGACACAGAGAGGAAACAGAAAACGGTGAACATCGTCAACTCCAACATAGTCAAGTTGGCTTCACAGAATTCAACTGGATGATTGTGATTCTATCCAAAATGAGACATGAAATGGCTTCTTAAGCAGTTTATTTTTCCTGTGTAAATTTGCCACTAAGTAAGTGTAGGTTCATAATGGGTGGTTCTAGCCCCTGCAGGCATTGTAACAACACAACGTGTATTTCTGATTCCTCGCCACCTGTGTGACTGACTTTGCTTCAGTTTACAGAACTTCATGTACCTATTCTGGGAACTAAAGCTCTGTTCAGGGAATGAGGAGGGGCTGGAGATGGAAGGAAACGTCCCTTCTTTTTTCTATTAATCCCTATGGCTTCCATCATCATAGCACTAACCTCAAATTATTGTAATACGTCTCTCTCTCACTACTAGCCTGGAGGCTATCGGGAGTCAGGAGTTTCTCCTATATACTACCTAATAAGGCCTTGCACAGTGCCTGGCACATGGTAGGTTCTCAATGGTGGCTAAATAAATCACACATCATACATAGTGTTAAATGCTTTCATTTAGTGTGAATTCTTATCTTAAGGATGTATTCATTTATTCACAAAAAGTTATTAGCACATGCCATTTATGCTTGGTAGGTCAGAAGGGAAAAGAAAATGAAAAGAAAGACAAATAACTTGGTCTTGAAAGGTTAATTTACAAAGACTGTGTGTGTGTGTGTGTGTATGTGTGTGTGTGAGAGAGAGAGATACTGAGAGAATGGGTTTAGATGGGGCTTAACTAATTGCTAAGATTTTATGCATTTGTTGCTGTAATAAAATTTATAACTTAATCTATGTTAATTTGAATAATATGCTATATTTTCTCGACTCTGATTTTGATCATCATCCCTAAAAGAGGGATAGGTTCTTATAATATTTTTTGTTTCGAATAGCAGAACTTTATTATTTCATTATGGGGTAGAAGGCAGAGAGAATGTATTTAAACCGGACTTGGACCTTCTTAGAAGAATGCTACATGGTTATAGATTTGTTTGTGTTTTCCCATTTTATGCATCTTGCTCATCCCTGGTCCCTGTGGGCAGCCAGAATGAAAGGTCAGGTTACTGTCAACTGTGAGAAAGGCTGTTTCAGAAATGTTTCCAGCTGAGATCTCCCAGGAGATGTCACACCTTGACATGTGGAATAAGGTCTTAGGGAAATGCCTTTAAAATTCATATGTAAATGTGCTATGTGATTATGTGCATGTGGGTGTCGTGTTTGCATGAGTATGTGGAAAAATGCATGTGCTGTATATGTGAGAGCATGTAAATGTGTGCATTGTGTGTATGTGTGTTGTGTATGCATGTGTCGTGTATAGTGTACATATTTATGTATGTTGTATTGTGTGTGTTGTTACATGTGTGCATTGCATGTATATTATTATATTTAGTTGTATATTTATTGTATATGTAGGTAATTGTGTATGAGCTCTGTGTGTGTGTGTGTGTGTGTGTGTGTGTGTGTGCGTGTGCACGAGCGCGTGCATGGCAATTTTACATTTTTTTCCAAATATATATTCAGGAAGTGAAAGAAAATGTGTCAGTATCTGTGGAGAATGCAGCCACAAATTAAATAGATTAAAAAACAACCTTTCCTAGGTTGTCAGAGAAAATGTTGAAGGGTTTTCAAAAAGGGAAAGAAATCTCTCGGGCAACCATATCTATATTTGCATTGCTTGTTTCAGAATAAAGACCAAAAACCTCCTCCCATAAACCAAATACATCCACGCCTCACGCTCCTGATACAGAGTCATATTTTGAAAAATGCTGGTTGGTAGCCCCTCCGTGATGTGCTTGCCTGTGACATTTTAAGATCACAAATTGCTGCTAGGAAATACTCCCTCTTTTCATATTTACACTTAAAAAACCTTTTCTTCTTAATGGTTAATTAGGTCACTAATCAAAAGAAGCTCTTAAGAGGAAAATGAAATGTTGACATTTTGCAATTATTTGCTAGTGTGAATAATACATAAACATACTACTTATGGAGAAAGTAGCTTTCAACCTCTTTTTGTGCCGTGAAAGCTCCTGCTGACAGCAGAATCTCTGTGCCTTGGGTGACAGACCGCCATACTACCTCCTTCCCTCCCTGTATTCAGTTTGGGTCACTTATGTCATTACACTGTGCTTTTCCAAAATGCAGAATCAGGGGTTAAGTGTGTGTGTGTGTGTGTGTGTGTGTGTGTGTGTGTGTGTGTGTGAAGTATATTGTTCTTGTCTACTTCCCATTACATCATGAGTGTTAACACAGTAGCACATCACTTAAAGTAGAAACTCCGTTAGAAATCAGCTTAATCAGAAATAGATAATATTCTAATAACTCTAATAATTCAGTCCACGTCAAGCACTTCCTGAGTTCTTCTTTAGTACCAGGATTGTGATTAGCATGAGTAACATGGAGATGGCTGGGACACAGTGTCTGTCCCAGGGGCTGAGAAGGAGATGACATACAATACCCAGCCATATCCAGGGACTATTTTAGAAGCATGTATAAAACATTCAGCTTCTCATTTCATTTTTCCTCTATACTTCAAATGATATTTTCTCCCACCTCACCTCATCATGTAATTCCATTGTCAAAATCACCACCAATAACTTCAGCCCTCCGAAATCTTGATTTCAAGCATGCCTCTCTATAGACTCAACCTTCTGTCTTTGGTGCTTACTCATTCCCCAGACTTATCACCAGTCTATTATAAAGCTAGTGCACCACCTTTTTCAGCATCTCCGCCACTACCCAGCTGGATCCATCCACCATCATTTTTTTTTTTTTCTTTTTTTTTTTTCTGGATTACTGTGTAGTCTCATCTCTGGCTCCCTGGCCTCCAACTTAGTTTTCTTATTATTTTATGGTCTTTTGAAAACTATAAATTAGGACATGTCAATTACCTGAACACATGGTTGTGGAATTAAAGAATAAATTTTTTCAGTCCATTCACTTGGGTTGTCTGCTCTGCCACAGGCTAGTCTAGGCTAATATTATCAGAAAGCATGGTGCAAAGACCATGGTCTCTTAGCAGTTGTGTTAGTTTCCTAGGGTGGCTGAAACAAAATACCACAAACTGAGTGGCACAAAACAACACAAATGTATTCTCTCACAGTTCTGGAAGCCAGAAGTCTGAAATCAAGGAGCCTTCTAAGAAAGAATTATTCATTGCCTTTTCTTATCTTCTAGTGGAGGCTGGGAATCCTGATTGTCCCTTGGCTCATAGTTGCAGGACTCCAATCTCTGCCTCTGTCATCACATGGTCTTAATCCTTGTGTGTCTATGTATCTGTGTCTCCTTACATCTTCCTGAAAGGCAGTAGTTATTAAATTTAGGAGCCCACTCTTACCCAGTGTGACCTCTTCTTCACTCAACTAATTATACCTGCAAAAACTATTTCCAAATAAAGTCACATTATGAACTTACGAGTGGAAGTGAATAGCGAGGACACTTTTCAATTCACTCAGTAGTGACTGAGTCCTGAGGAAGACAAATGCATTTGCAAACATGAGCTCATTCAAACTCTCAAAGATTAGGTGTTCTCATATTCAAAAGGGATTTGGACTTGCCTGTCTTCCTCCCTGAGTGGTCGTAAACATTCAGAGCAAACACGTTGATGGAGAATAGTTGTCCACCACGAGGCTCTATATACATATATCAAATGCTTGTATTACATAGAACGCATATTGAAATGTATAATTTGGGGAATATATTCTTTCACGCATAAGTACAAAATGAAACAAAATATTCCTGCATGTGAAATGTTGAGTGTGATTCATTATTCTAAATTGCACATTCAATTTCTAATATATTTTCAAATATATGTTAATTAATTACCAGTGTTTTATGTAAATGGGAGAATTTTAAAGATTATCTCTTATACACCCACATTTTAATGATTGGGCAACTGTTCCTCAAAAAAATCACATTAAATGTCTACTTTTGTCCAGCCCATTGGTTGCAGAATAAAAACCCTCTTCTTACTTGCAAGTGAAATGAACAGCTAATATATGAAGTCAAGTCATTGAATTGGCTCATGACCCTTACTCTCTCCTCCTTGCAGACATTCTTCTGGGAATGATGCCTTTAATATAGAGGCAGAAGGTAGACACTGGATTTTAAAAGGCTGATTTGAACTCAACTGAGACATTGAATAGTCACTTAATATGACTGTTCATGTTTCTTAAATCTCCCAGATTTGGTTTTCTCAGCTGTAAAATGAGAACAGGAATATTTATGCATAGAGTTAATGTAAATATTATTTGTTTGAAGTGACTCAATTACATTTATTAACTACATACATACATAGACTAAAGGAGATTAACTATAAATTAATACACACACACAGGAGAGTGTGTCAAAAAGTCACACTGAACAAAGAAGAGATGATAATGATAATAGTGGTCATGATGATGATGATGATGATATGACCAAGATCACAGAGAAATGATCATGTTTTGGGGAAGCATATATAGCACTTCCCCCCCCCCTCAGGGATTAATAGCACTGTAGTTTCACCTTGCTAGGTCTTTTGCTTACGTCATCTTATCAATTTTTCTTGAGAAAACTAGATAACAAGGATCCCAGGTTTACAGGTGAGAAAATTAAGGATCAAAACATTTAAGCAAATTGCCCAAAGCTATCAACTTAATATGTGCAAAGGATGGATTTCAAATAGGTGTCTGTCCAAGAGGAGAGGTTAGAATCTGTCTTGGAACTGATACATGCAGGCTGTGAAATATTTAGGAATGCCGAAACTAGAATTGGCATATTAACTAGAAAAGTTATTTAGAAAGCCCTATAGACACCCAGGAACTGAAGGACGAGTCAGTAAATGCATGCTTCTGTACCTGGCAGTTTCCGGACACCTTCCAAGCTCAGATTCTGCTTCTGCTCTCACTCTCGGGATGACTGCTTGATTAATGAGCTTCCATTCATAAAGCTTTCTGATGAGAAATGTGTGCCATTGCTGTAAGTGGTAAGTCATATTATTGTTTGGATTGGCATTGAGACATGCCAGCAAAATCTCTACCCCTGTGGCTAGGGAAATGGATGGATAATATAATCATATCTGTGGCTTCATACTCAACAAGTCCGCAGGCTTATCGTAGGGGACCACTCTGAGTAAAATTTAGTTGGATTCCTGGCCAGATGCTATGTGTTCCAGTTCCCTATGTTTATTAAGTATTTTCAAGATTGTATCTTCACCTAATCCTTTCTGAGTCTTTGGAATTCATTCTAGTTTAGCTCACAGATGAATGAAACACAGCAGAAGTTAAAGGAAATGCGAGTACATTGGTTTTCTCTGAATATTTTTGATTTGGGACAGAACCTAGGTAGGAAGAATAAATTTAAAATATCATTGAGAGATATAAAGGAAAAGATATAAAAATTTAGGCATAGCCTCTGGTGTGTGTGAGCCTCATAAAGAACTCAGGAAGAAAGGTTACATATTTGCTGGGCTTCCAGCATCTCAGAGTATAGAGCTGAGGGTGCTTCTAGCTTTGGTCTGCCTATCTGTCTGAAATCTCTAAGAGTGTATCTACACAAACAGTAAGACAATGAATTTATCTTTTTTTCAAAGTTTTAGTCAGTGGTTTTTGTTTTCTGTAAGGTGCTAAACAACTATTTTTTTTATTTTTAAAAAAAATAAACTTTCATTTTAAAGTACAGTAGACGTAGTCCAAATGAAAGTTGGCTTATCGGTCCCTTCCAGGTTTATATTTCTATGAGTCAATATTTTTAATTATTCAGGAGTTTTTAAATAACCCTCGGACTTGTGCACATTGTATAGTTTCCAAAGAAATTATCAGAAGTACTTTTGCAAAATATAGTATGCTAGCTTGCAAGGCCAGTCTTAAAATTTGCCCAGTCGTTCATTCACTCATTCATTTAACAAATGTTTATGGAGCGACTATTATATATGAGCGGTGGTTGTAGGACTAGTGGGACTCGGTTAATATCCTCAAAAGATTCAGTGTTGACTTTAGGAGTTTCTTTAGAGCCATATGGTAACATGCAGGCATGTTCTCATTCCATTGTCTCTATAGGCTGCATATAACAGGTGTCACACAAATAGGACTCACAAAACATGCACTTAAAGAGGATTAAATGATTCCTAAATGATGTCATGGTTTGATATTTTTGTCCTCTTTTTTCTTGTATGCCACCTGTCTCATTTTCTGAAATGCCACCATAAGCAAATTGTGATTTCTTTGATCTTAAAGGAGATCTAATGTACAAGATAATTTTCAATAAAGTGCAGATACCTCTTTGACAAAGTAGAATAAGCAAGAACTCTCTTTACCACACCAAACCCTGGAGACACACATTTAATCACATATAATACATATTCCCTGAGAATATATTTATGGACTTGTCTAAGATTCACAATACTTAGTAAACACAAAGGGAAGAAAAGTACTATCACAGTGGAGTAGTCTGTTGGACACTCTGATAATCAAGAGATCAAAATGAACATTACCAGTAATGGGACAAACCCCTAGCACGCACACTTAGAAAGGTGCATTGAGATGCACCGGGCACGTGCGTTTATCACTGAGAGTCCTGCCAAGGATGTGTAACCTGAATCTAATCACAGGGAAACATCAGGAAAAAATCCAAACTGATGATCATTCTACCCAATAATTGGCCTGTAATCGTTAAGTGTCAAGGTCATGAAAGTCAAGGAAAGGCTTTCATGAAGCCATTTCAGATTGAAGGTGACTAAAGAGACATGGCAACTAAATGGGATACAATATTCTCAACTAAATCTTTGAAGAATGGTTTTAGGCAACCGCAGACACTTAATTGGGGTCTGAGAATTACAGGGTAGTAACATAGCATTTAATTTCCTGGTTTTGATGGTTGGATTATGATTATGTAGGAGAAAAGCTAGCAAACGTTTCCCATAAAGATCAGGAAAGTGCATTTTTTTTGGACTTCGCAGCCTGTGTGGTCTCTGTCACAACTATTCGACTCTACCATTGTAGGAGGAGAGCAATAACATTGTATATGTAAAGAAATAAGTGTGACCATGTCCCAATAAAACTTCACTTGTAAAATTAGGCAACAAATAGGATTTGGCCCATAAGCCATAGTCTGCTGACTCCCGATTTCTTCATAAGAAGCAGGCAAGAAAGTTTCCAGTGGTGTTGGGGCATTGCATCAACAAGTAACTATCAAGTGATTCTGGAAAAGACAAGATGTTGCACTGTGCTGGCAAGGATTTGAGATTGCTGCAAAAAAAAAAAAATGCTATTACTTAAACATAATAGACATCCATTAAGATGATATGCCTTGGAAAGTTTAAGTATCTAATGATTTAATATGTAGCTCTAGTGAAGGTGATAACATAAATGTCAAATGACCAGGAGTAGTTTAAATAAAAATGTTTCATATAATCTGAGAATAGATAACTGTAATGTTTCCAAATAAACACATTTTAAAACATGTAACATTAAATGCACATGTAATGCTAGGTTTTAATCAATTAAACATATTTAGCAGGTATTTGAACATTTCAGCTACAGACTTAAATGTTACGTTCAATTATTCAAGTTGGCCACAATGTTTTATTTGGCATTTTTTTTTTTCCATTGAGAAAAGAAGGAATTATGATCATACTTAGATTTGTCTAATATCAGTGTACATGGACGGTATCTCCCACTCTTCTTTCTACAAAGTGCTAGCACTTACACTGAGGCAATTTAGTGTAGGAGAAATGTCAAGCTTTGTGACTCTAAGCAACTTAGCAAATCACTCTGAGCTTCAGTTTCCTCAGCTATAAAATTCAATTACTATATATATGTAACTAAATGGTCATTCCCCCCCCCCACGCCACGGCACATAGTATGCACTCAATTAATATTATCCTCCCTCTATCTCTGTCTCTTACACTATTTAAATTTAATTTTATGGTCTCTAAGAGCATTAATACACTAAAAAGGAAAGAAACTTTGTTTTCATTCCTAGCAACCTACGTGGTACAAAGTATAGAGTGAGAAACTGGTAAATGTTTGATAGCAAATTGACCCAATGAACTTCTCTCAAATTTTTCTTGCATTATCCCTTTAAACGCTACCTTTTCACCCTCCAGTACAATGTTAGAAATAATCCCATGTGAGTGTCTACATTCAAGTCCACATAGTCCCTAGCGAAAATACTCTGGATAACATTCTTAAAATGAGGGTGAAAAGCTAGCATCTTTCTAGGAGGCAAAAAAAGAAAATAAATAAATTAACAAAACAAAACAAAACATATATATATATATATATATATATATATATATATATATATATATATATATATATGTCTCCACATATACATACACAACATACACATATATTTCTTTTGCCTTTGCTGGGGATATTTTGGAGTAATTAAAATAACATCATTCATTGCATACTTTCACAATCTCTCTCTCTCTCTCTCTCTCTCTCTCTCTCTCTCTCTCTCTCTCTCTCTCTCTCTTCCCCCACACCCCCAGGTAGCTATTTGTACAAACTAAACCTATAGTATTAAATTCACAGAGCAATTTAGGACAAGGTAAAGATTGAGTTATGGCAAGCTACAGTTTGCAATGAAGTCAAGGACTGATGCCACCTCACTCGTTCATTTAAATGATTCGAGAGACACAGTCCAGCTGTAAAGTCTAGAGAGAACTCATCTAGACCTTATGAGGGGAAATAATATGAACGTAGGCCTTCCAAGGATACAAGTAGAAGTGAGCAGGTTTGTGTCCACCAGAGACAACTGGGGAAATCTAGAACTCTGGGTACCTTCCTTAGGGAAAGGGGAAAAAACTAAACACAAAAGTGTTGGGTTTGAATCTCAGATTTATCAATTATTAACCCTTTCACCTTCATGAGCCTTGGTCTGGGAATAACAAGACATAACTTTAATGGGTTTATTATAAAAAACAAAACAGATAGTGTATATTAAAACACAGTTTTAAACAATAGTAGCAATATGTGAAATTGCATTCCATAATATACTAATATGACCATCTTTCCAATACATAGCATATTTATATTTCCTGTTTATTTGAGGGCAGATACCAGCAGCTATCAATTACTGAAAAATACACTCGATCCCAATTTAGGGATTTTGAATTTTGTTATAACCCATGGCAGACAACCATGTGACTTGGGACAACTCACTCAACCTCATTAAGATTATGATGCTAAGTGTCTAAGGAAGATTTACCTCAGCTCTAATATTCTACGAACCTGTATGTCTGTTTCTGAGTGAGGCCACTATATTTTTCTCTTCTGTTGTCAGATCAGTTTTAAGGCAAATCATAACCAGGAATTCATTTATTCAGAGTAAATATTGAGTTTTCAAGTAGAGGAATTAAGAAAGTGGATTGTATTTCCTAAATACAAATTATAAAATTATAGGTCACAAAAAATTAGTTTCTACTCCACTTCTCTCAAGCACATGAAAGCACTCACCACCAGAACAGTTGCAACAGCTTGGCAGTAGCAGCTGCCCTGGAAAAGAAAAGCTGGAGAAATGAGTCATTCTTAATAACTTTTGCCAATGAACTATTAATTCAAAATAAAGCTAGACAGGGCAGGGGAAGAAATTTTTTCCTTGGTTGGAAAGTTTTCAGGGGTCTAGAAAAAGGGAGAATTGGAACTCTGTGAATTGAAACTCCATGAAACGAAATGAAACAAAATTGTTCATCTAATATTAAACGCCAATTAGTGACAATAGCAAAACACACACGCGCACACACACACACACACACACACACACACACACACACACACACAAAATAGTTACTAAACAAAAATTTGTATATTGGATATCCCAGAAGTACAAGGGGCTGGGAGTAATAGAGTTCTGAGACAACCTCCCCTCAAAAAGCTTATGATCTAGGTGAGAAGAGAGAGATGCACACAGATATTCTGAATCACATAGGAGGGGCTTGACCTCTTTCACTCTTACTTGGCTTGATGCTGCAAACTACCAGATCTCTGACCTAGATAAGGTAAGATACACACCTCGCAGGGCTTGATTACCCCATAGTTACCTCAATTTTTGACCGCCTGCATGTATGTGTTCAGCCAAACCAAGCTGACCCAGACACTAAAAAGCCCCCACGGAATCCTTTGCGCATTTCAGTTTGGGTCTACATGTGCCTTTTTTTTCATACACTCTTAGGATTCCTTCGGGGCAAGAGGCTGGGTTTTGGGAAGAAGAGAGAGCTGGAAGAACAAAGAGAAATGGATTCTGATTATTTCCTTGCTGCCCTTCCCTTTGACACTGTCTAGTTTCCCTGACCACAGCTTTGTTCTGCCAGATATGTTTCATTTTCTGCACCACTCCATCTGGATGGGCATTTCAGGCTGTGATTTCCAAGTTTGATCTCCCATTGTAGACCCTGTTACTACTGAAAAAGAGGCTTTAAAGTTCAAAGTGAGTTAGAATGAGCAGTGTCTTAAGAGTTCGTATCTTTCTGATCCATCTCTGCTGTTGGCTACTTCAAAGAGTATCAAATTATTGTACATTGTATAGCAAATGTCTCCAATGGGCACTGTTTTAAAATGTACTCAGGAAACCAGTCTTCCAGCTCAGAAATGTGATGGTGAAACTTCTTGTTGATGTGAGAAACTTGTTCTGTGAGAACTTCAGCAGCACACATTTCTCCCATGTGGCTCCCAGTTCAATATTCTTGTCCTTAAATAGTGACTGAGGTGATCTGATTGTTTCCAGATTATTTGAGGTAACAATTAGACTGTTTTATCCACATGCACTATATCCCCCATCACTCCCAGCCACCAAAATGCCCCAAAGGTGCTTTTGTATGGCCTCCCTATTCAATCTTAGGCATGTCTTTAAAGCATATGAAACAATTAAATCTTTTTAAATAAAATATCCATATTCATCAGCTCTTACTCTTCCAGAATTCTAATCACAAACCATTCTTGAAGGACTAGTCAGTGTCTCTGGATCTGAGCTAAATAAGTAAGTGCTAAATTCCTAGATACATATGTTTATTATATAATTCGGTGAACAATGACTTTCCACATTTTTAGGGCTCTGAAAATGACACCTAAAAGTTTTGAAAATACATTAAAAAAGGAAAGTGTTTGATTAATTCTATAAGATTAAAAAACTACTTTGTTTTATAACTTGCATTAAGTATTTAAATAAAGCGTGTTGCATTGGATATAATTTATAATCAACTTAAGCATGAAACATCATATTATGATTTGCACATAAAGTTTTCTAATTGGAAAAGAAAATATTTCATAAATGCTGATATAAACTGATCTAAGCAAAAAACAAAAAAAAAAGTTAAAATAAAAATATGCCTAAACTACGAGAAACTGCATCAATGTGGACCTAACATATTTCAAACATATTACACAGACACTGACAAGGCTGAAATTAGTCATTACAATATCTAACTGTAAGGCCATATATTTTTGAATGTAGTTAGAACAAATATTGCTAAAGTGGAGAGAAAAATAAGTGCATTCTCAAAAGTGAATTGTTTCAGTATTAAAAAATCATTGGTACCTTTATTTTTGAATGTTGGTACAAGTAAAATGCTAGTTATAAATACTTATTATCTACCCTTAAAGTAGATCCTTCAAGAACCTATTGGCAATCATGAAAGCAAACTGACTTATAGAAAAATTAGCACCATGTTCTATGGTGATCTGAACTAAGTAAATTATTTAGTTATTTGTATTCAGTCTCAACTACATAAATGCATTAAACAATAGCTGAGAAAACTAAATGTTCCTCTATCGTTTTGGAGAAATTAACTTAGCTTTTTGTTTTTTGTTTTGTTTTGTTTTATAAAATGTATTTTTTTTGTTGCATTAATAATATATTGTTCAGAATCCCACCATTTTTAACCCCAGAGTAAACTGCACCAAGGCAATAACTGTTGTAATTTCCAAGTAAACTTTACAACCCCATTTCAATGTTTATGCTGAAAAAATTGGATCTCATTTTAATATTTTCTTTAATAAAACATTACTCATTTTTTCCTTACTGTGGACTTATTTGCATATGAATCAAAGAAAGCTACCCTTCCTCCTAGGATGTATAAAAAAGTACAAGTTTCCCCTTCCATCTACCACGTCTAATTATGTTTTGAGTTTCTTCATCCCAGAGGAAAATTCACACTTGTTTGTATTTCTGAATTGTGGGAATGAATAAGTTTGCAAACAGGTGCGGGAATTCTTAAAATGGCAGTGATTTATAGGTATGATTGAAATAATACTGTTGGATTATATTCAGGGAGATGGGTTCTGGTGCTTCTAGGGGACGATGCTGATAGCAGGCTGGGAGAAAGATGATTCTTAGAGCATGAAAAAATAAAAGGGTAACAGGTTCTGTGATTGGCCACAATGCTCACACAGTATAAAACAAGCTCCCAAACATAACAGAGTCTGGGCATAAATGCTTGGGCACTGAACATTGAGCATCATGACCTTGGGAGCTACAGTGAAAGAGGTGGATACCTCTCGTTTCTAATGGATCATGGGAGCAAGAAGAAAAAAAACAAAACAAAACAAACCAACAAACAAAAATTAGAACACAACTTATGCTCCTAAGGGAAGCTTCAGATATGAATATGATTTCATTCAAAAAGATAAAGAAATGTGACATTTCTTTCATTGTGTGAATAGTGATGAAAAACATACCTATTATAAAAATATTGTAAAATACGAATCTGAAAAATAAAAGTTTTCTTCTTTAGAAAACATAGTTTGGTCAAGACCCTTAAGTTATTATAAAAGTTTCTATTGATTTAATAAAGATGAGATTAGTGCATGGAAAGTATGACAATTTGGAGATCAGTGTATGGAAAGTGTTAGAGCTTTGCAATATAGTGTTTTTTTTTTTTTTTAACGCTGTCTTGACCCGGTTTTGAAGCCAGGGTTAGAAGCTTGTTAGTTCTCCTTCTTGAGTAGCCCATTAAGTCCACATCCCCCAATCACTTCCCATGTTGGGGTCTCATACTCTGTGCCACTATACACCCACCCTACTCACCCCAGGGCCAGTTACAGCCTCCGTACCCCAAAACATTCTAGAATTATTAATGTTGCTAATCCTAAATCTGCTGAGTCTGACTCACCCATTCCTTCTCAGTGGAAACCACAATGAAGCTGTTTCTCCATAGTGGACCCTTTCCCTCTGGCTCATGCTCGACCCAGTGTTTTCCTTGAGTGGCCCTGGCTGGTTAAGTAATGAAACTGCAAAATCCTGTTCTCTCTCTCTCTCTCTCTCTCTCTCTCTCTCTCTCTCTCTCTCTCTCTCTCTCTGCATCCCACTTCACCATATTTCACCCAAGGTCGTGTGTTTAGAAAATGTTTCTCATGCACATTGACATTCACCACAACGGCCCACTTCTGTGTGCATCTGAGGTTGGGAAGTGGGTTCAGTAGCCTTTTTGTTGTGTTCCAGTGCAGCTTTCAAATGATTACCTTTTCCAATAAGAAGTCTTTGCTTCTCTTTTGATGCTCTTGCCATTTGAGTTCACCATCCTCTATCCTACCTTATTAATCAAGACATTGAATCCAATTGTGCTCTTGGTTATCTCTGTCATTCCAAATCCTGCCATTGTCCTGGGTCACTTCACACCCCTATTGTCTATATATTACACACTCTCGTGTATTGCTTCATATTTGGTCTTTGGCTTGCTTCTGTCTATTGATCTTCACCTTTATTCATCTTCAAATTTACTTCTAAAATCAGTTCTGAAGGTTAGAAATCCAAAATTACTCTCATTGGACTAAAGTACAAGTGTCAATACTGAACCAAAGGCCACTCTTTTAAAAGATCAGTAAAATTAATAAATATTTAGCCATGCTAAAAATAAAAAAAGAGAAAAGACATAACTTGTCAATATAACAAAAAAGAAAGTGGGATATCACTAAAGATTACACAGACATTAAAATAAGGGAGTATGGCAAATAACTTCATGCAAATAAATACAACCTAGGTGAAATATACAAAATTCTTTAAAAATCACAAATTACCAAATTTCACCTCAGAAGAAAAAGATAACATAAATAATCCTATTTTATTGAAGAGATTGAATTTATTATTAAAAGCCTTTGGAGAAAAGAAATCTCCAGACTTGGATCATTGCACTGGTGAATTATACCCAACATTTAAAGAGGAAATAACAACAAGCCTACACAATTTCTTCTAATAAATAATGGAGGGAACTCTTCCTATATCATTTCATAAGAGAAGAATTACCCTAACACCAACACCAGATACAAACAGTACAGAAAACAAAAGAACAAGCAAAAGCAAAGAAACCTACTTATTAATTAATTTCTCTCATAAACATAGACACAAAAATCTTTAATAAAATGCTGGTAAATCTAATATGTATTCCAACCATATATATATATATATATATATATATATATATATATATATATATATATATATATATATGGCTAAGTGGGATTTTTATCAGACTTGAGATGTAAAAACTACATGATCATATATCGATTGATATTCAAAACGTTTTTGACAAAATTCAACCTACATACATAATTAAACAAACAAACAAACAAACAAAAAAAAAAAACTCAGCAAATCAGGAATTGAAGGAAGCTTCCTCAACAGGATAGAGATCATCTATAGGAAAACTACGGTTTGCAATATTTCTAATGACAAAAAAATGGAATTATTTCTCCAAAAGATAAGGTCAGATGTCTACTCTTACCACTCCTACACATCATACTTAATTTCCTAGTCAGTGCAATGAGTTAATAAAATGTATCTATAAGACATACAGATTGCAAAGGAAAAAAAAAATAAAACTGTCTATTCACAAATTCTATTTATATAGAAAAACATTGTTAGAAGAATGAAAAGACAAATCATAGACAGGGAGAAATATTTGCAAACCATATCTGACAAACAATATACATGCAGACTATATTAAAATTATTCACATATACCTAGATTTTGTGTAACAATATGCTGGAGTGAAATACATAAAATTTCCAACAACAGTAACAAAATGATCACATCTCAATAGTAATGAAACAAACAACCCTGTTAAAAATTGGCAAAGTGTTTGAACAAGACACTTGCAAAGAGGACACACAGAAGGCAAACAAGCACATGAAAAGATGTGCAGTATCATTAGTCATTAGGGAAATGCAAATTAAAACCATGGTAAGATACTGCTACACATCTCCTGGGACGGTTATAAACAAAAGCAAAAAGAAAAAAGCAAAAAAACAAATGTGGCATTATACTAGTGCTGGATAGGACTTGAAACAACTAGAACTTTCATATATTCCTGATGGATTCAAATATTACAAGCATTCTGGAAAACTGTTGACAGTTTCTTATTAAGCTAAACATACACTTATATGCCACTGTGATTTACCCTAGACAAAAAAACTTACATTCATACAAAAACCTGCATATGGATGTGTATAGCAGATCTATTCATAATTGACCCAAAATGGAAAGAACCCAAGTATTATCTGATTAATGAATGGATAAACAAACTGTGGTAAATCTATAGAATGGGATAGCACTAATACTAATACTAGCGCGAATAAAAAGAAAGAAACTACTGATAACATGTGGCAGCATCTATGAATCTCAAAGGAATTATGCTGAGTAGAAAAGCCAGTCTCCCAAGGTTACGTACTTTATGGTTCCATTTATGTGACACTGTTGGAAAGGGCCAAACTAGAGTGAAGGAGACGGATGAGTGGTTTTCATGCTTTAGGGATAGCTCATGGGAGGTTTTGAGGGTGCCAAAACTGTTGTGTATTCTGATTGTGGTGATGGTTACCTGAATCTGTATATGTATTAAAACTCAGAACTGCGCACCATAAAAAAAGCCAATTTCACTGTATATTAATTTAACAAGTAAAATTTTTGAAAATATCTGAGTCCACATGGTAGAGACAAATAATTTCATTTGCTCACAGCGTTGCATGTCTTTGCCGGGCACATCTGAAGTATTTTCAGTATTATTTTGTTCATATCCCAAATCGTGTAGGGGAGTGACAGTGTGGGCAACAGTTGTCTCAGGATCAAGGCTTAAAGGCTAGGTCAGCACTTGCACATCAGAATAGCAATGGCATGTTGCACACTTGGGGTGGGTGTGGGGGGACAGTTCCATGAATACCACAGCAACAGTGTCCCTTGGAGTAGCCCTGACCATGAATGTCTTGTCATCACAAAACAATATCACCTACCTCTATCCTTCACCCACAACTTGCTTAGGATATGGCAAGTTTCATTAATAGTAGAATTCCGTTTATTTATCTTAAGACTCTAATGCTTATTTGAAATTCCAATTTTGGGAGAGGTCACATTCATTCTAATGTATTATATTGGTATGCATACCAAGTAATGTCTGTCTCTTCTAGACAATGTATTTTATTTTTTCAGGTGGGAGAGGATGAAGACATTATATACATAGAGAGAGTCAAGTGAGTTGTTTTAACTGTAATAGTGTCTTATAGAAGTTAGAAGCTTTCAGTAGCTTGGAAGTAACCCTTGGTTTTATTTTTAGCATGGTGACAGCAGTACCAACCTTATAGGGATGTAGACGGTTATAATAATAGGAAAAGGTGACTTGTATGCTATACGCTTTCAACAAATCAAAATTATTTTATTTAGAAGGCAGAGGCACAGGAACACTGCAGGAATTCCCAGTTCTTACTATTTCATGTTGCCTAGGGCTAGAGCAGTAAATCCAGACTAATCCCATTGTAGGAAGAGCTCTATATTCCGTGGCCTGAGGTAATGGTTATCAGACCTACACCCTGTTCTCTTTAATGGGCTGGTAGCTATATGCAAAGCTAGCTAAGTATTATTGGATCATAAAAAATAAAATAAAATAAACATAACATGCCCCTTCCTGTCTTTTAATCCTTCAAGTTGTGAAATGTGGTCTAACCCTGAAAGTGATTCCCATGGTGTGGTGCACACTAGAGCAATTAACCGTTTACTGCTGTTCAGAAAATGTAGTCTTGGGTACAGTAATAGCCACCTCTTCCCAGCAAGACAGCCTTGTTTATCATTATTGGTTTGGATTCTTCTGAGAGTCTTTGATGCATGTGGCAAGGTTCATTTCCAAGCCAATTTGAATTAGTATTTTTTTCCATAAAATTCTGTGAAGCACTGGCAAATGCTTCCCCAAAATCAGAATCCCTTATGTTTTCCTCTCTTTCTCTCATTTTTCCTCCCATTGATATTACCTAGAATTCAGTATCCATATTGACCAGAAAGCATCTCCATTGTTTTATACAGTTATAGACGGTTTACTTAAACATTATTGGGTACAAAAATACAGTCAATTTTAAAGCTGGAAGTGATAAAGCAAATTATGGTTTTATTAATGGATTAGAAGTAACAACCATTTCTTGTTTATTTTCTAGTAAAGATCACGTGTTATTTCTTCTACCTCTTAGCCAATACATCTTGTTTAACCCAGCTTTCCTCCTTCCAAATATAAATTTTTAGCAATAGTACCTAAACCTCCAGTCACTTCACTGTTCCCTTATGCAATTATGCCTGTGTTCTCTACCACTTCCTAAGCTTTGAAAAAAAGTAAAACCTCTTTTACCCACCCAGATTTATAGTAGCTTGTCCAACTCTGGCCTTCTGTCAACATCTCCTAACTGGCCCACCTTTCCACCTTTTCATGTATATACCTCATGTAATAGGGTTCCACTGTTTGGTGAGATGGTAAGGTCTAAAAGGCAGGCAGCATGAGGGTGTGAAATGACAAGTGTTCAGAGAACATTTATTTTATGATTGACTCATTGCTTTGTCCCACTCTAAGAGCGTAAATGCAGACAGGTTCTATAATCTCTTATAGCCTTTATTTACCCATTTATAAAATAAGAAGAAACTACAAATTGTGAAGATGCCTGATAACAGCAGATGCATATAGTCATGTTTGTTTCTTCCTCCTATTCTAATATCCTCATAAGCAAGAATTTCATAGCGGTAGCTCAGACCTATCCTTCATATTGGCAGACACCATGTTCAACATTAGGTCTCTGAATGCTTTTAGAGCAGACATGCACCTCTATTATTTCCCTGTTCCTTTCAGTCTCCACTGTATATTTGTGGCCACCATATAGTTCTGTTACCTGCCTACTGCTTGGAGGCATGTGAATTTGCTACGATGCTTAGATCAGTGTTTCATATCTAAATGCAGAGTTCAATACATAAATAAATAATTGGTCAAGAAGAACTACTTTCTCGAATGATGTATGTTTCTGTCGGTGTGTAGGGCCAAATTCTTTAACCACCAAAGCAAGAGCTATTCCAGGACAGTCGCTGATTTCATTTGTCACTTTATTGTCAGAGTCAGAGAAGTGAATTAAAGCCGGAGCTGTCATTGTCATTTTTTGAGAACATTCCTTTTCCAAGCACAGTTTATAGTTTGCTGTTTCACTGGATAGAAAAGCATTTCTTAGGAGAAAATGTGGTCTTTGCCTTTCCTCATGACCTTCCCTTTTCCTGAAACATCAAAATACCTTTTCCACAAATAGAGCCTTCCAAAAGTCACAGTTCCAGGACCAGACCATGTACAGCAGGTATGGTATAAAATCACCTTCTTTTATACATGACACCTGTGCTCAGTTAGAAGAGGGAATGGATCAAAGACCAAAGGAGTCTGCTCTGTGCTGACAAAGCTGCCAGGAATGGAAAGTTCCTCTTAACTTTCAAGAATTCCTGATAATATACACATATGTTTCGCAAGATCCCTGCTGGTTTGTAAGGTACCTCATATGAATCAGAAAAAAGATACCCTTTCTTAACAGACGAAGCATGGCTTGGTAAGCTAAGGTGTAGTTATATTTTAGTCCACACTCATGCTCTGGGAAAGTGGCCAGTTTGCAGTTAACCTACAGAAGTATTCATAGATACTATATACAATATACCTAGTGGTGAAATTATATATATATATATATATATATATATATATATATATATATATATATTTATATATTTTTTATTTTTTCTGTTTCATTTTCATGTCTTCTTTATGCCTTTTTATATTTTCCCTGTTCCTTTTTTTTTTTTTTTTTCCCCCAACCATTCAGAGTTAGCTGTCTCTGTACTCAGGGAAGAAAGTACAAAGAACTGATGAAACATGAACTTCCATCCCAGCACCCCCAATCTTAAGACGTGAGGAAGAATCTCCTTGTTTGAAGGTGTCATAAGGACAAACAGATATAAGGGAGCGAAGCAGGGATAAGAAGACTGAGCAGAATGTAATTTGGGTTCAAACAGGAAGGTGGCTGAACTTCCTGGGCAGCTCCTTAGGAAGACAACAAATATCAAAGAGAATGTCTGTGATTGGAGCAGAAAGCCCATTTATAGCTTCTTAAACACACTAGACTCTTGTTGGTACAGTAACAGCACAGATTATTGTACCCACAGAGGAGATCTGGAAACCACAGGGAGTGGTCAGGTAGGCCAAAAATAAAGAGCTGCTCAGCGGAGACCTCTGTGGGTTAATATCTGAGAACCAAACCTCCCTCAACCAAAAAGTGTTTTTTGGTTCTAAGACTCACTGAAACCTGGTTCAACCCTAGGAAGTGGGGGTCAGAGGTGGTGAATCCTAGAAGAATATAGCTAAAGTTTTTTACCAGTCCATCAAATGGTATCTAAAATATGAGAAAATGTGAGTTATTTGAAAATAAAATGACATGCAGGCACATCTTAGTCTTTGGATGATGGTTGCTACCATCTAGACAATCTAGATTAGAACATGATTACCAATGACAACTGAAAGAGAGCAGCGTCTGACATAGTTGCCTCTCCCATCATCGTAGGACTCTAAAATTGTGAGCACTTAGTTCCCAGTAGGTGCTCAGTAGGAACTCTAAAGAAAAGGATGATTTCTTTAAGTAATATTTTATTGCCTTTTCTCTTCCCTCATAGTGATATAGTTTGGGTGCTGCTTCTTAAAATCAAAGGAAAGACTCACTAAATATAGGCCATAGGTCCTTAGTCAGAAACCCATGGGAGAGCTGTATTTGGGGCACATGATACCTCAGAATCCACTTGCATGCCACCTTTAAAAAAAAAAATATATATATATATATATATATATATATATATATATATATATATATATATATATAATGGTCAAAACACTTCATGTGAAATATACCCTCGACAAATTTTTAAGTGTCCTATACCATATCCTTAGCTATAGGTAAAGTGTTTTACAGCAGATCTCTAGAACTTTCTCACCTTGCATAATTGAGATTTTATGCCAGTTGTTATAATAGCAACTCTTCATTTTTTCTGCCCAGGCTGTGGTTACTCCTGCCATCTCCTCTTCTGCTCCTAGGAGAGTTCTGGCTCTAGCTTCAAAGGGAAACCCCTGTTTCAATTGTTCTTGATCCTGTCCTCTGTCACCATGCCCAGGTACAGAAACATTTTCCTGACAGAAAAGGTCTAAGATGTTCTGACATGACTGCCTGCTACACTGCTGGCATTGCAGGACTTGGAATTCTGGGAGAGAAAACCATAACATGTGTACATATCCAAACTTCTCTTGCAGGAAGAGAAAAGATTTTGTCACCTCTCAAAGTATCAGCCATCTCAGGAAACCCCACTGACCTAGACATGAAAAGCCAGGGGGCTTGGAGGCCAGAAAGAATTCATTAAGTGGCATAGTCTCTGCAAAAAGCTGGAGGTGGCCTCTGGCTGACAATCATAAATGCTGAACTAGGTAACCATCTGAAGATACATGAAAACAAAGTGAAAAATCTTTATCTCTTTCTTTGACTTCTCCCTTCTATTCCTTTATACTTCTTACTGTAGCAGAAAGGAAAAAAAACTGGGTTTTTACTAGCCCGTATGCCTTCAGACTAGTTTGAGGAATTGTATCCACTCACAGCATGAAAACATTGTCTAGACCAAAGTAATTTAATTCCATCCAAATTTGAGTGGGGGCCCTGTCTGATGAGGTTTTAGCCTCTGTTGAAGGAGGAAGTGACAGCTGGGGGAAGTGGCCAGGTACTCAGCTGAATCACCACATTTCCATAAGAACGGATGTGGCTTAGGGCTTTACAGAGCACCAGAATCTTGCCTAGAAGATACCAGGAATAAATGTGAAACAAAACTGGTGTAAACAGAGAGAGAGAGAAAGGAAGAATCCCTATGTTCCACACCCCTGTCTGGCATAAAGGTGGTATGATACGGTCACTTTGCATGACGAGCCCCCTACACAAGAGTCAGACAGGGCCAAGGCCCTGAGGACAACAGCCCATGTTACTAAATCCATGAAACCTATCATTGTTCTGAATGTCATACCATGAAAAAATTGGAAAAGCAGAACAAATGCAGGCTTTTCTAGTAAAATGGCTACTGCTCCCCAAAAGAGATTGCATAGCTTAGGTTGTCCTGTTTTCAAGAAATATAAAAATTCACAGAAAAACTTAGATACCCAGCAGCACTCAGTATTTTCAGGCAAACAAAATGTCCTGATTAATTTAGCACTCTCTCTACCCTCCTTTCTCTTTTTCTTTCTCTCTTTCTCTTTAAAGTCCTATCTCATGATTTGATGAAAAAAAGTGAAGTTTATGTTATTCAGAAGCATTGTCTATAGCACTTTCATTTTGAGAAAAAGATGGTGGAAGGGAGGATGAAGAAATTAACCTTTTTTTTTTCATGGAAGTGTATGCATCTGAATAAGCCATTTAGAGTAGTCATATTGTCAAGTCTCACACACCATACATATATATACACATACATACATACATACATATATATAAACATGACTCAAAGTCCACTGCTGTTTCCAGTATACTATGTGGCAAAAATGTGTTTCCCTTATGGTCCAAAAGTTGCAAATACCACAAAGTTCTGTGTTACAGGAAATGTGTGAAAAAGACAAGGTTCTTTTGTGACCAAATCCTTCTGTCACACTCTACTATAAACAGATTTTGTTTGTTCAAGTAGTAGTTCCTGATGAATATACCAGCAGCCTGTCTCTCTGATGGAAATGGAGTCAAATATGGACACCACCACCTGCAAAATATTTAATAAAATGTTACATATTATTGGGAGACTGTGGAAGTACGGTGTTTCCCCGAAAATAAGACCTAGCCGGACAGTCAGCTCTAATGCATCTTTTGGAGAAAAAAAATTAATATAAGACCCAGTCTTATTTTACTATAATATAAGACCCAGTCTTTAATATAATATAATATAATATAATATAATATAATATAATATAATATAATATAATATAATATAATGCAATATAATATAATATAGTATAATATAATATAATACCGGGTCTTGTACTAATTTTTGCTCCAAAAGATGCATTAGAGCTGATTGTCCTGCTAGGTCTTATTTTCGGGGAAACATGGTAGTTTTCATTTGTGAAAACTTCTGACTTGACTCCATGGGAGTCACATGTGAATTTGCAAGAAAAATGTAAAAAGTATAGACAGGAGAAGGTGGGAGGTGGAACTATTACAGGATGTAACACCTTCCTGAGGAGAGAAACAAGGAAAGAATATCTTGCAGAGGAGGATAGTTATCCTTCTAAGGAAGAGAAAACCATCTGTCTTTTTGTTTAGATCATAAATAGCTTTCCTCCAGTTACTTATTTACTCCTTATTTCCTTGAGCATTTTGATGAAGACATCATTCAATATCTGTTTTTTAGTTATGGACTTTAGATCCTAAATAATTGCATCTTTTCCCCCCATCATCCTGTTTTTCTTAAAATTATGGATTTTTCTATTAAAAATAAATGTTCTTTGTGTCTGAATATTATATCATTTATCATAGCATACTTAATTAAAAAGAAAAAAATGTGATAGCTTTTGGTAGTGAATACTGAGGACTAGAAATTCATGCAATATGCAGCATCTGATTTGTGGATTGTGACAAGAAAACAGTTTTGAGATGTTCTAAATTAAAATTATAGTGGTCAGAAAATGAGAGAAAGAGAACAGTTAGCCTACTAATAGCTGTGGACCAGCTCTGACAGAAGACTGACCACACTCCTGTATATCTGTTGGAGTTTAGTGTTAATTTCCAGGTGACTATTTCTGTGATTATCCAAAAGAGAATAGCCAGGCACCAGCGAACCCCTGGGGTCTCCATTTCTTATTTACACAGAGCTTTACTGATTCTGCTGTGCCTATTACAGAACTAGCCCTCCATTCCCTTGTCTCTAGCTAATGTAAATCCTTTCAGAAGGGCTTGCAACATTCCTACCTAGCCATGCTGCTGGTGGTTTAGACTCCATACCCTGAGACCAGTCTTCTGCATGTTCCGAACGATAGCCCTATTAACAAGACTTTCAACTGTACAAGTTAGTTTTTTGCTGTTGTTATTGAACAACTGTATAACCCCAGGTAGCAGTTATCACTGTGTTGACAGTAGGAATGGAGCCCCCTGTAGTTGTGCAATGTGGTGGCCCTGATCATCCTCAAATATGAGTCATCAGTTGTGGTAAGTCCCATGACCATGGATATAAGAGTCACTACAGTAGCACAGGGTCCATTACCTGCTCTGTCTCCTGGTCCATTGGTGTCTGCTTCAGGGCCAGTGCCCGGAACTAACTAGAAGGAGTGAAGGAGCCCCTCTATCTGTGAGGCTGTGCCTCAGGTTTCCTTGGCCTCTTAGGTGGAAACTATCAGAGAGAAGAAACCCCTATTCAGCAGAAGAGATTTGGTGAGTGGGCTCAGCGTTAGCATCCTCAGGCCACATTTGGTTTTCCAGAATGGTGCCTGACCAGACCCTGTCTCTCCTGGGGGATGGATACATGAACATTTGGCATGGGAGGTTCTGCACGTCTGCCTACTTCTGATGTAGGGAAAGAGGTCACTACTTATAGAAGTTTCAAATTATTTAATTCAAAGGCATTACCTCTCTCCTAGTCAGACTTAAGAGCCGTATTTGAATGTGGCATTCTCACTGTTGCTAAGATTCTTTTTTGGTTTCCGGGGAACAGTGAGAACATGGAAGGCATTGAGTGACTGGACACCTCCAGTCAAGTTAATGAAGCTCTTCTAGAATTAGTCACCTAGACATAACACAAGTATTAGCACTTTCAGTGTCTTAAATTTTATGGCTTAAGGAAGAGAAATACTTTTTAGACCAGTATATCAAAGCATTCAAGACATCAAAGTTAGTGAGTTGATAATTACCCACACTTTTGCAATGGAACAGAAACAACTTTATGCATAACTTTCTTAGCATTATTTGTGAAAAACAAACAAACATAAATACATCCCACTAATTGGGAATTTTTTTTTAATGGAAGAATTTAATGTGGTAGAATAATGGAACAGCAGTTAGTTTTAAATTATCTCAATTTTCTTATATTTTTGAAGCCTTTAATATTTTTTAAAATATACGAAAAGTAACCATATGAGAGAAACAAGGAGCAGATCTCTTAGATATTAAGCAACTTTGAAAAGGCAACTCTTTATTGGGTAACGATAACAGTATTACTTTTCATGATACACAAACATGATTTCCAGATGTGACTTGGAAGGTATGGGTCCAAGAGATTATTAGTTGCTTCTGGGGAGCCTCTGGAGATATTACAGTGATTATTTTGCTAACCATGTTTTTTAGGACTTTGAGCCCTTCCATTATCAATATAACACAGAGAATCGAAGGGTAATTGACCAGGATTTTCTATAAGATTATAGGAAATTCAGTGAATTAAACTCTCTATGTCACTGAGGATCACATTTTTCAATTTTAAAATTTGGTGTTGTAAAATCTTACTATGTTGTGTAAGTTTACTTCCATGTTTTAATATGGAAAGTCTTGTAATATCATTGATTTCTTTTCTTTTGTTTTGTTTTCTTTTCTTTTCTTTTTCTTTTTCTTTACTTTCCTCCCTCCCTCCCTATCTTTCTCCCTCCCCTCGTCTCCCTCCCTCCATCACTTTCTTTCCTTCTTTTTTCTTGTTTTTATTATTTAACCTACATAAGACTTTGTAAGACCTCTATGCATAATGCTGAATATAATTTTATAAGATCAGGAAAAACAATGTAAAAGGTAGCTCAGTGGGGCTTTTTCCCTAGACAGAGCCTAGAGATGATTTTTCTTATGTCTAAATTCAACAATCACCTTATCCCTCTTATCTTTATTTTTACTTTCTTTATTCATCAAAATTAAAAATAAAAATATGTCTAGTCAATTGGCATTGAGGTTTTACTACAGAATACATTTTTATGAACAAGAGTTTTTCTTTTTTGTATGCATGACTTTAAGCATAGACTAAACCAAAGTATAGGCAAAATTCTCCAGGTCTGGCTTGGAGGTGGCACCTGGGGAGAGGGAAATTGAACGGGTCTCTACCTCAGACCAGCAAGGCCCCAACAGCAGACACTAGCCTGACACTAAGGAGAGCGGGACTAACCTAGCATTGCCAGGTGATTGGAGCCCCCAAAACATTCTCACTTTCAAAGCCCATTTTTAGACAAGTTTCCATGATTAGAGACATGCTCCTTTATCTTAGAATATTCACCCTTTTGGTTACAAATGTGCCCAGAAAAGAACACAGGTTAAGCCGTAAACAGTTCACATTCAAATATTAACTACAATCATAAATTCTTTTCTGACAGCAAATTTTTTAAAGTTTGGAAGGAAATAGCAAGACACAAGTTTTCAAAGTCTGAACAAGATTGGGTGAGAAGGCGGGTTATTGGTCAGGAGAAAGAGATTTATTTCATAAACGCATTTGTGGAAACTCACAGCATGAACAGCCCTGAGAGTAATAAGAAAAATGAGTGAAACTTGTGTTCAGCACCCTCTACTTCTTTTAGCACCTTCTCCTACCATGAAATTCAGGACAAACTAGGCCCCAGCACAATCACATAGACCCTTGGTATTCTACTCTCTCTCCCTCGCCAGCCTGGTGTCCCCCACGATCACAGGTCCTACATAACATGACCCCCCTCACTTCTATCCACTTAAATATTTAGCTAGCTGATAGGCTAAATGTATCTAATAACAATATTCCCACAAAATAGAAAACAAAAGAAAACATGTTTCCCAAGGATGTTTCCATTTGCCTTAACATGTAAGATGATGTCTCCAGTGATAGGGCAGGGATGTGCTATTTCCAGGCACGTGGCGCCTCCTTATCTTCTAACAAAACACACCCAGTACTTGAGGGGCCATTTCTCTCAGCTCCACACAGTCCATTGCTGCTAATACACCCTGAACAATAAAATATGGTGATAGAGAAAGTCCATGGACGTAGTAGCTAGAGTGTAAGCAGAGGGTGTTTGTTTTCTTGTATTCATCAGTAATTTACTCAGCTCAGGTCAGGTCCAGGTACATACCTCGCACTTGGCCTGTTAAAAGTTTTATCTAGTTTTATTAAAACAGTCTCTCAGTTTGTAAAAGTCTATGAATGTTCAATTTAAAAAGTCTGCTGTAAATTTAGGCCCCTCTTGCGTGTTTTGTATTTATGTATTTATTTTTTCTTTTCATTAACAGTGGCCTTGAGCATATCAACCAGCTCTTCAGTCCGCAGATTCTGTAGGGAGCTTTAGACATCTATTTCCCCCTCTTCAGTTTCCTTGAAGGCTGAAAATGCCTCTGCTTATTACTAGTATCCCAGGCCCTTCTCATATTCTCTCATCTAGGTCTAAATGCAGTATGCATTTTCATGGCTTTATTTTCTATGAATGTAAGAGCAATGGTTCATAAAATAGTACTCTACGACAACCATATCTGGACCCTGTGCTATTGCAAGGTGTCAATCTTTTAGAAATGATTCTCATGCCATTCACCTGTGCTTCTTCTTCTGTTCAGCTTCTCTTACCCTCTGTCTCAAACCCAACACTTCCTCTAAAGAGATGATCCAATAGGATGGTTTTGTTCTCATCCAATATGGAAAGGCCTCTTCAATAGTCACTAACCTCTTTATGATGGCCTACATACAGAAGGTGCCAAAAAGTGTATACACATTTTAACCAAGGAAACAAAAATACTATAAAATGTAACACTCGTAAAATTAATATACTCATATACTGATAACACAAGATGAATACAAGTCATGTGTATACATTTTTGGCACCCGTGGGATAAGTGTCTGGCTAGAGCCTTGTCCCTGGTTGTAGCCAGGATACTTGGGTTATTTAACAAAAGGCATAGGAACTTTGTAAGAGGCAACATCTCTAGACTCTTCCTTATAATGTGCTTGCAGGAATGCCCATATAAGAGCTTTACCAGCACATTCCTTTTGCTATCTTATTATAGTGTTTACTTAAATTGTTGGGCTACATGCCTTATCTCCCTTACGAGCCAGTAATCTCCTTGGGTAATATTCCAATATCCCAGTGCTTAGTATAGTACCTTTCAGAAAGAACAGGCTTGATAAACACTGAGGGAACTAAATTTAATAAATTGAGAGAGCCACTCATTTGGGTTTCTAATACAAAATGGCCTTGGCTATTCTGTTTTAAAATATTTAGCAGTTCAGTTAAAAACGCCCCTGTGAATCTTTTATGACATCATTTATCTTTCTATTTCTTTTCAGCTTTAAATTGTGCTGCCAGATTTATTTGCTGTGGTATTAGGTTTCTGTGTCTACCCAGTTCTAGTCCAGCTCATCTAATGCAATTCAGTCTTTTTACTGCAAGACTCAGACTCGAATATTAAATCAACATTTGCCATTAAGACTCCACATTTGTCTATGGGATGATGATTGGATTCATCTTTTGGAAAGGAATCTATATAAATACATCTTCTCTAATAATTTCCAAAGATAATCCACCCTACCTCATGTTTCTTAAAATGTGGACTCCAGGACTCAGCAAGTTGCTTTCCTCTGGGCTGCCATAACATCTCCTGTCATTTCATTACCTTTACCTTGTGATTTTCTGATGTTTCCTGCCAAACAAATTGTTTCAGAGCAATGCTGCCTGGTTTGGCATTTTTTTTATGAAAAGCAGAACCTGATCAACAACGTTCCAATTATAAAGGTAAAAAGAGGAAAAGATAATCAGACTTTGAATTAAATTGCATGTGGACAGGCCTGTCGTTGAGGGCACTAATAACATATTGCATATGTATTTGTGCAGAGCATGCCAGAAGTGAATTCCACATCATTAACAAAGTTTTCTATCGATCGCTCACAATCTGGCAGCTGTAACCAGCAAGGTGCAGAATCAAGTCTTCCTCGCTACTGAATATGTATTATCATGGCCCATGCAAGTCCCTTTTCTGCCTACGGGGCCTGCCAGCCTCGTAGCTGCTTGGAGAGCAGAACGAGGGTTTGCATTAAGGCTCTTCAAGTCATTTCTCTCCCAGACAGGGATCTTGCATTTTAAACACCACTGCACAAAGAGCTTGGAACTCTTTCCCAGAGTCAGTTCTCCTGGCTCACTACAGAGAACAGAGAGAAATATGTCACCCCTGAAAACAGCCACAACCAGTCCTCAGGAGGTAATGGGCTGAATGAGTCATGTGTGGTTGCCACTGGCTCTCTCTGCTAATGGGAAGGGGGAAATCAGGCACCAGATGGGAGCTTAGTAGGGATCAGATCTTACATTTTTTATACTCTCAACATTCTTCATCCACTTTTTGAAATAAAATGGATTACGCAAGTTCATCATATAATACATATTTGGATCCTTGCAAACAAACAACCAGCAAGAGGCAGAGCTGTGCACGGTTGAAGATGTTGGGCGCCAGAGTCATACTCTCTCATTGAATTCCGGCTCAGCTGTCTACCAGCTCTGTGATCAAGGGTTAGCTATTTAACCTCCCATGCTTCATTTTTCTTATCTATAAAATGCAAAAACAATAGTGTCCACCACCTAGGGTTGCTGTGAGAAATAAATGCATCGATACATGTAAAGCACTTAGGAATGTGCCTGGGACAGAGTGAAACAGAAGTTGTCAGAATTCAGGAGAACAATGTTTTTTTCTCCTCTGACCTAAGTTGATGACTGAAACTGGACTTTCATTTTCCCCTGGTCTCCCAGCTAACTAAGTGGCAGAGAGGGAACAGACATCAATGAGGAAAGCTTATCCCACATTCCTCTGAAGTGTTGAAGGTGAGTGCCCCCGGCAGCTGATACAAATGCTTTAACAGATCTTTTTTGGGGGTTGAGAGGAGTTTAGGCTTATTAGCAAATGCGTGTTTCAATCTTTGTTGGACTATCTAATCTGAAACCCTTTTATGATAATCAAAATTATTATCAAAGACGTATTGAATGCCTGCTATGTGCAAAGCTTTGATAAAGACTCTGAAATGAAAAACTGAAGTGTTAAAGCATGGTTCCTGCCCACCTATCAACAGTTTTGTGTCTGAACAGATGGCACTGGTGACATATGCTAGAGCGTGCAAAAGTCCAGTGGGGATGGGCAGGGCCCGCGTGGAACCCATATCTTTTCCTGGATGAAGTGGAAGCAGAAATTCTTCACTTAGCTAACAGAGGACTGGACACTGTAAGCCAAGAACAGTGCTGAAGACTCCTGACTTTGCTCCATTACGGACATGAGAGTGGGTGGCTCTCATGATGGAAGACCATCCATAGGGCTTCCTTTGAACCAGGAATTTTCCTAGGGGGAAAAAAGATTCACTTTTCTATATCTAATGCATATCTGTCATATGGTCAAAAAGGGGCAAATAATTGCTGGAGCAGCCTGGGATATACAAGCAATATAAGACAATTCCTATACTTGACAAACTTGTCATCTAACTGGAGAGATATATAAATTATGGACTTAACGACTCCAAGTATAATACAGAAAAATGCTTCTAACAAACAGCATCGATTGAAACAACAACAACAACAAAAAAAAAAAAACAGAAGAAAACAATAAAAAACAGTACTGTCTTAGCTAAGAATTCAGAGAAACATATACATCCCAAATCAACAAAAATTCTCTCCTATTTCAGATCTGCTTTTTCAGAGAGGAGGGGAACACAGGGATAAAGGAAATCTTTTTCAGAGCTCCCTTAAATGCAAGAGCGCCCTTAAATGAAAACAGAAAAAAAAGCCAAACAAGCTTAAGAATTCCCTCTGCTTCTCAATAGCTTCTCCTCTGTCCCATTTTCTGCCATGACATGGCGCTCCTTGTCACTTGAAGCCCCAGCCTTCCACCATTAATTACCCCTCTGGGTTTTTATTTACTTTTCATTTTAGAGAAAAAAAGAGTTGGGAAATAAGGGATTTCTTTTACAGCTGTTCTTTCTTGTAGCACATTCTATAGACTGTCAACCCTGCACCACCTGCCTGAGAGATTGAAGAAGAGGGGCGGGGGGTGGGTATCAAAATAAAGGGGAGGAGAAAAGTGGTTAAAAACTTAATTTAATATACTACACTAAAGATGCTGAAAAATGCATTTAGTTCAGAACCTCCACCACTGAATATTGTGAAGTAGCATTTAGCTCTAATAGGGTTTCTGCTTCATCAGCTACAATAATTATTTTCCTTAATTTGCCTTGGACATTCTGTATAATGATCTCCATGTTTGGGGGGCTCTTTTTGTAAGCGAAAACAAAAAGCAAGTGTGTGATTTGCTTCACCTCCTACGTCTGCCTTGCCTTCCTTTTCACAGGCCTAAAATGTGTCTTCACTCTCTCTCTGTCATCAGCATGAATTTCTTGACGTTCAGACCATCCATCTCCACCTTCCCACCCCCATCTCTGCAAGCCATCTAATTGGCAATTTGCCACCTCTACCCTTTTCTTTAAAACTAGATCAGCTTCCCTGCAAACTTGCAAGAATATTCTGTCCCCTGCAAGAAACCCCAGAGAGCCTGATCTTGAAAATGTGCAAATGTATTATTTAAAAAATGATATTGAGATCAAACTGTGATGTGTGTTTATATCTTTTTGATCTCTATTTTTTGTCCTTTATTAACTATTCCCCTTACCCTCTTTCTCCGAGTGTTAGCTACAGATTTTCAATCACGCCCACCAGCAAAGCCAACCCACAGGGAAGCTCCCAGCAGTGCCCTTCCAGAACCAGCCCAGCAGACGAAAGGCAGATGGAAAATTCCAGGGGTTCCGATCTGAACATTTAAATGATCATTTAGCGTAACACAAATCTGCGAGATATGTATTTTTAGTTTCCTATGCAGAGCAATGGAATTGAGACAATGCAATGGATCCTGGTGAGGATGTTGCACAGAAAATGCTTTGGAGAACTACTACCAGCAGAGGATGAATTTGGGGAGTCTCTGAAAGGAACTCAGGACAGCAGAAATACTGTTTATAATAATCCCTTCCATTGTCTGACACTCTGTCTTTGAAAATTACATTCACAGCCGCTGTTTTGCTTTTTAATTCTCACTTGGGTATTGGAGTGGGAATAAGGCTACATGGTTTTGCATCCATTTTACAGATCCTTAAATAATTCAAAGACATAGGAACAAATCAGTGGCAAGGCTAGAGCCAGGCCTCTCACATTTAAGAAGGGTTCTTTTTGCACTGCTTTGTATCCAAAATATGCTAACATATTACCTAGCAAATAAGGCTACACCGGGGATAGGTTCATGACTTCAGTATTTAGATGCTATTTAAAGACAGAATTTCAAAAATATTTTAATATAGCTATCAGTAATCTTGATGGTAGACAACAAATGGTTACATATATCATAATATATGACTTCTGAGATTTAAAATTCTTTAAGGTATATTTTCCACATCCTAAGATGAAAAGTAAGAGGAAATAAGACACACCAAAAGTCATTCAGATCTCTGTTGGCTAGAGTCCAGTCTTAAGTGAGTGATCTCTGCCACACTAACCAATGATAAGCTAAACCAGCTTTTCCTAGAGCCAGCACTCCGTTCAGGGTAAGAACAGCTTTACAGACATGATATACCAGACAGACATTTAAAACAGAAAAGATGTGATCTATGAAATCCTATCTCCATTTTTATAATACAATAAAAACACTTCAGCTTCCAAATTAAAGACAGATCCTACGAATAAGGAATAATGGTGAGAATGTGAATCAGGTGTCAGTTATAGAATATTTGAAAGAGTACTAGTAAGTAGCTTGTGCTTTCATAGCATGCGATGTGTGCCTTCTCCTAGCTTCATGCATGTCTTTATTGTTCATTGTGCCACTCACTGTGTCTTTGGCTCCTGTATTCTGAGAAAGACTCCTACAACAGAGGCCATAGAAATGCGGAGCTTTTAATGAGTAAAAAGGATTTGTTTAAATGGAAGGACAAGCCCCACCTCCTCATCCCTTCTCTTATTTGAAATCTTTCTATTTTTCCATCCAGCTATTCCTTTAGAACTTTTAGAGCTACTTTTAATGCTATGGAAGTTTTCTGAATTACAGTCTACAATTACTCTTGGCTAGGTGTCTCAAAGATAGCAAGTAAAGAACATATACTGAGCATTTCTATGTGGCAGGCGTGGAATGTAATTCTTTGCATGTATGATCTCATTGAATATGCACAATAAATGCATGAGATGCATGCTGTTATCCCTGTTTTATGATAGTGATAATACACACCTTCTCTCTTGACTTCTCCACATTTATGCCTAAGAAACAACACATAGTATTGCCCTCTAAAATTATTTTTGCCCATCTTCTCTATTTTAATGACATCTCTACCAAAAATCTTGGTATTTTTTTCTCTTTCCCTCATCCCCCACATCCAATATATCAGAGTCTGATTGACTCTATCTCCAAAATATGTCCCAAGTACCTCCAATTCCATCCAGCTGCTCATGTACGATTCTGGTTAAATCTGCCATTATTGCTTGTCTAGACTTGTACAGTAGTCTTATTGCTGATATGCCGCCTCCATTTCTGTTTTGCTATAGTTGAAAAGAGTGATCTTTTAAAAAACAAATAAAATGTAACGACCTCAGTATAAACCCTATAATGGCTTCCTATCACATTTAGAATGAAATGCAAATCCCGTATCCTGGCCTGAATTAGCTCAGGCTAAGTTTGAGACGTAATCATTCTCTACCTTGCTCTTTCTTTCCCAAGAATAGTCAGTGTTTCTTAAACCCTTCAGTTCATTCCTGCCTTAGCATCTTAGCGCTTGTTTTCTCTACCTGGAATGTCCTTCAGCCTTTTGTACAGTAAGTTTTATTATTCACATCTCAGCTTTACATGTAACCTTAAGAGGCTTTCCCTGGCCGCCAAATATAAAGTTGTCACATCGGCATTCATAGTAGTTATCACTGATATTCTTTTTCACTTCCTAATTTGCCTGTTTACGTCTGTCTCACCATAACAGCAAGGACTATATTTATCTTACTCACCATTAGGACTGTCTACATAATCTCTAGGGCTGAGGGAAAAATAAAAATATAGTCCCCTTGTTAAAAAAATTATTAAGAATGTCAAGATGACAGCAGGCATTAAGCCACGTGCATGGCCCTTCTCAGCCCAGGGCCTTGTGTGACTACATAGTTCCCAGGCCCATAAAGTCTATTCACCATTGTACTCCCAGCTCATACTATTGCTTAAATTATTTATTGAATTAATTATTAATTTATTTGTTAAATCAATTTATTTGTTAAATAAATGAATAAGTTAATGAATGCACGGAATTAAGAAAACTGAGCTGGACATAATAAATTTGTTAAACACAGAGAATAAAATCCTGAGCTGGACTGGAAACTCAGACAGACTGATCTAGCATTTCCTCTCAGCCACTGTGCCACAGTGCATCTCTAGGCAAATAAAATCCAGTCTCTGGGACAAAAAAAAAAAAAAAAAAAATCCATCCTCTGACTTCAGTAATATTTAATATCATACAGAAATGAAAAATGGCACCAAACAGCTACAATTCAAAAGAACTGTGTGCTAAGTGTTCTAAGAGAGGTATTAAAAAAAAAGTTAAAGAAATGTGAACAAGGTGAGTGGTTAGAAGTTGTAGTTGAGGTGGGCTTTGAAGACTGATAGGAGTTTGGTATGTGAGTAGTGAGGCAACTTCATGATTGAAGACCTAGTAGAGGAGGCACACAGAATGTTCAGACCCATGATGAGAAGTCCAGTGTGCCTGAGGAAACGCTATGTGAAGGCGAGTGGAAGAAATAAAATTGACACATCTGACAGGTCCCAATTATGGTGAACACAATGTTTACGACCTTTGTTGTGTGTGTGTGTTTTGTTTCTTTTGTTTTTGTTTTTCAGTAGGAAATGGGAGCCAAGGTTACGCCATTTTGAAAGCTGAACTGGGGAAAGATGCATCTGGCTGTAGTGGACAGAGGAGGCAAGTGAAAGAAACCACATGAGCCTCTCTAGGGTGTTCAAAGGAATAAACAGATAATGGGAATCACGGAGAAAATAAAAACCTAAGTGATTAACTGAAGTGGGTGAAGGAGTAGGAATTCCAGGTGTTGATTCTTTAGTCTTCAATCTCCAGCATACCTATTATGTGCTTCCTAGTTTACATGCATTATTTCTAATTCTTTTAACAGAACTGAGAGGGATATTTTCTTATTTATCCACAAATCACAACAAAAGAAAGGTGAGTCTCAGAGAAGTGAATTAGCTTGCTTGAGGCCACACACTAAGAGTAAGAGGTGGGATACGAACTCTCATACTCTCATCAGTGTGACTTTACTATATCATGTCTTAGCAAATGGGGAAATGAAAGTTGGAAGCAAGGACGTCAGGACTTGCAGCTGTTTGGGAAAGGTGGGTGTTTTATTTATCGTCTTATAGAGATCATACTTGTCTCATGTGTATATATAATGTCCCTTTTATTTTGTTTTCTTTGTTTTTTTAGCTAGAAACAATAGTGGTGTGTGTGTGATTTTATAGTAAGTAGCACAGAATTAGTCACTTAAACATTCTATAAGTTCTTTATAGTTATTATGCAAAGTTTCAACTCATAGTTGGGAGTAAAAAAATACCTCAATTTCAACAGAACACAATCAAATTAATTTGGTAAAATAAAAACCTGCGTTGACTACGAAATTTTTAAAAATACATTTTTAGTAGATTTATGATTAAAAAAAAGAAAGACTTCTTCTCCCCAACCTTTTATTTATTCCCAAGGGTATATAGAGGAGTGACGAAGAAATATTCAAACGAAAACTGGCAATATTTGTTGAGCTAACACTCTTCTCAGTTGAACATTATACTCAACTACCTGCCATGAACACACCATGATCCTTGGAATGGGTTTTTAACAATATTGCTCATTAGACCAGTACATCAATTCATTTCCTCCCCCATGTCTCATCAGAGACAGTTTCAATTTACTCAAATGTTACTTGCTTTGGAGTAAGCCATCATCCTTCAGAAACTGAAGTATGTCTCCCTTTGGGGACCATATGACCATTTAATTTAATTTAATTTAGGGAAAAACTGCATCAAATCTTGTTTCACTCCCCTGGGGGAAAACTTGCATCACAAATGAAGAATTCCTATGAAAGAAGCTCTAAGTCCTACCTCCTGTCAAGAAGTTCATTTACATACATCCTCTCTCATTCTATTGACATGTGAAATTGAGTTTATATTTATCTTCCACCTAAACACTCATTAAATATCAACTGTACAGAGTGGGGAAGGTGAGAATCATTTTCTATTCTTATTCCTAATGAGGCCACCTTGGAAAATGAGAAGGAAAGAGGAAGTCAGGAACAATGAGTGCCCATACTATTGATACTTAATCAACCTTGGGGTAGAATCAATTAATCAATAAAATTGTTCTGAGTATCTTCTATATATAGGGCTAGATACTAGGTGCTGGGAAATATTATAACATATATATATATATATATATATATATATATATATATATATATAATATTAATTATAATATTACCCATAATATTATATATTATATATATATATAATATATATAATATTCCTCTCTCTCTCTCTCTCTCTCTCTCTCTCTCTCTCTCTCTCACACACACACACACACACACATCATGTAAATGCTTAAAACAATGAATATATTGGACAGCAATATTTGCCTCTGGGGAGTGGAACAAAGACCAGGGGTTAGGGGAGAAAGAGAAACTTAATTTTAACTATATATGTTTTACATATATATAAATGTGTGTGTGTGTGTGTGTGTGCTATTGGAGTTCAGCAAAGGGAATGTGTACCCTAAGGTGAAATACCAAGAACTCACTAGGGGAAAAAGCCTGCTTTCAGGGTTGAAAAGCAGTAGACTACTGGAGTAGACTATCGAATCATCCATGATGAGAACCTTCTCTCATCCTATGTTACTTACTGACATCTATCCTGTAGAGATGGGGTGAGTCAGGACCCTAACTAAACAATTCACCCTGCTCCAGGACACTGTCTCCTAAATTAGACTCAGAAGAAACTTCCATCAGAAAAGATGAAGATTTTAATAGTCCTAAATTACTCTTACCCTGTCTCCTTGCCCTTTTAAAACTTGATTATTATCATTTCCTAGATGGCAGTTCTACTGAGGAATAAATCTTTGTAGATTCAATTGGTACTTCTAGAAAAAAAATAGGTATTGTTGTGTGAAAGACAAAATGCACCAGAGAAATAAGGAGATGATTTTATTCAGATTATTGAATAGGGAGAATGTTCACTAATGAGGAACATCTCACTGAAAAGAAAGAGATTCTGCGGTCTTACAGAGGCAGGTAGATAAAGAAATGATTCATGAATCTTATGAAAGTGTGTGGAAGAATGAAGGTGGGTCATTATATCAAATATGCTAGTGCAGAGTTGTCTTTCATGGTTAACCAAACAGAAAAGAGTGGAGAGAAATAAGCGTCACTATTTTCTGGTAGCACAGGGATCAGGTAAAGTTTGACAATGTCATTTGCCCCCATTTCCAAACAGAGTTAGGACCCTACAATTCTTCCAGCTCCTCCAGTTTTCTCTGTGGCTTTTTCACCCTCATTTCCTCAGTTTCCAACCCCAATTCTGCACTGATTTTACTCAGACGGCCTGCCTACACAGGGGCGTGTACCTGGTCTACTTCTTCTCTTTCTTCCTATCTATTTAATCTAAGTGATTCTTAGTTCTGATTGGTTGATATCTTCTCTTAATATCCTTAACAACTCTCCTTGTCACTAAGGAACCATTTTCAGTACTTAAGTGACTTCATAATCTTTCACCTAAACGTTTTTTAATAACATATATCACTGAGCCTTGGCTGGCCTTTCTCACAGTGAAAGAGAACTTCCCCAACTCTGGAGACACAACTGATTGGATCTCTTTGCTACAGAGTCTGTCCTGAATTGGAAAGAACCACAACAACAACAACAACACCAATCATCAGTTATAAAGGAAAAATAGAGAGCTTAGCTGTCCTCCAGTTTCACCAAAGACAGATCAGGAGGAAATGAACCAGAAGGGAAAAAGGAAGGATTTAGGTGATGGAGACTGAGTGATAACTGTTGACAGAAGAGAGGTTATTATAAAGTATTAGGACATATTATCAAGGATGGTTATGAAAAAGTGAAGAAATGTCCAGGCTGCAGAAATCCATCACCTTAAGCATAATATGTCTTTAATATAATATATTCAGAGAGAAACATATTTGTTTTACAGAACCTTAACGATAATACAGTAGTTTTTCACTTCTCATATCCCAGTGACATGATCTTAACTTTCCAATTGCATTAAACGTGCCTCTACCTTCCACCCTTGGACTGCTTAGAAGCAGAAGGCATGGAATTATGAGGACAACTCCAGCCATATATTTAAGATTGTAGTCTACTTTCCCTTCTTCTTCTTCTTCTTCTTCTTCTTCTTCTTCTTCTTCTTCTTCTTCTTCTTCTTCTTCTTCTTCTTCTTCTTCTTCTTCTTCTTCTTCTCCTCCTCCTCCTCCTCCTCCTCCTCCTCCTCCTCCTCCTCCTCCTCCTCCTCCTCCTCCTTCTTCTTTTTAATTTATTTTAAAATGATGTTAGAGTATTTTTAAACATTTTGACCTTGCTATGGAAGTTCTTTTATTGGGTAAACCTTTGCTATTATTATTGCTGTTGTTATTGAGAGTGGCAGCTTTCCCCTTATATTTGATGAATTCAGTGCTAACACATGAGGTTTGCAAAACACTATACTATGCCTCTGTGGCCACAAGCTCTTTTACATGTCCAAAGCCTGTGTGCTTCTGAACTTTTATATTCCTATGCAAATAAAATGCAGTTACAAGGATGCACACATCGACATCCACAGCTAATTGCACTCCTAAGGAATCTTCATTGTCTTCCATTTACACATAATTAAATCCCCTGCTCTTTATCTGTTCCTGTAAGTTTTAACATAGAAATACAGAGTGAAAGAAAAACAATCAGGCCACCCCACCCCCACCACACACAGTCCCCAAACCTGCTGGGTTTAAAGGAAAATCCTGCATTTGCCCCAGTTGTCTATGCCAAACATTTTGCAGTGAAACACCCATACAGAGTGTTCCCATTTGGGGAAAGAAAATGTTACAGAGGAGCAATGGCACTTTCCATGCCTATTCCTGAGCCATTTTAAAGGGAGTAAAACATGCAGGAAAATGTTCAATGAATTTTATAGCGAAGTATCATGGTGCTGTTATCAGCTTCCTTGCGGGAAATGGTAATGTGTGTTCATATAAACACAATGGGGTTGATCACCTCATATTCATTCGGATGCCTCCCAGTACCCAAGCAACTCATGCACAAATGTCTATGTGCTCCCCCCATAGCTCTCAGAATTCAAGGCTCCGCAACCCTCACAGGTCCTGCTGCTACCCAGCAGCTCAACAAGCAATTGAATCTTTATTTCCTCAGCATATCCTCACTCCTACCATTGACCAGAAATTTGCTCAATTTTCATTCTCTTCCAGAGGATTAGCCTAGGATGATGGTCAGTCTTCTTCAGTGTTTTAACCCCGTAAATACATAAGAGCAACAGTCATTTTCTTATTTTGTTTTTCATCAAAATTCCCGGCAAGCAAAACAAACAAAATAAAAACAAAGTGAAAGCAAACCAAAGACCAACCACAAAGAATCAAGCACTATGGTACAAATGCAATGGTCAAGAAATTAAAAAAAAAAAAAAAAAAACAGATTCAGATGCCCAGCTAGAATCCACATTTGGCAATGTAGTGGTTTTATGGAGATTAAAAAAAAAGACCCTTAGCTGCTAAATATCTTAGCATGTTCAGATAACTGTGCTGAATATTCCTCTGTGGGTTCATGAAGGCAGCTGGCTGTGGTGGGTCAATTTTTAGACCATGATTCTGATTACTGGGGGGCTAGTTCTGGTTCTCCCACTACCAAGTTAATCTGAACAACAAGCAGTAATTTGGTGTAGAGACTAATCTTGACATATTTACTTTTCCTGAACAAAATATCATGATTTGTGAAATGAGTATAGCTATAGTTATCTGACCGAACATCCACCAGGAATTTTGAAAAAAAATCATATGAAGTCAAATCAGTTGCAGAATATATTCCTCTAAACATATGTTAAGCCACACTCTAACTTGAACCTTGCAAATGGAAGAGATTTGGGATATCGATATTCCTACTCTCATAGCATCCAGACTGATGTCCCAATTAATCAAGGAAGAAGACATATAGTAAGAGGAGCTTGAGTCTGGAGTAAATACCCAAATTCCTATAACAGCTGGTTTCTGTATCACACCTCATGGATCTCTGATTGCCTTGGTTGATCAGTGTTTTATGTTGTTAATTTTGGGTCATTATGTGTACCTAAAGCAGGTACTGACAGTGTCTTCTATGTTAATTAATCTAGTCATTAATCAATCAGTTATTGAGTAATTATAATTTTCCCTAGCATTGACTATATAAAGATAAAAATGTTGCTGCTCTCACCTTTAAGGAGCTCAGATGTCATTAAGGGAGAGAAGAATATATATATATATATATAAATTGTTTGATTATCACTGATAGTTTTAATAGACTTTCATAAGAGTACAGTGATAGCCTAAAAAAGAGATAAACACTTCTCAGGGCAGAGGATAGAGAGAAGACTTAGGACCACTCCGGAACCACATGAGCAATTAAGATAGGTGTTAGAGCATAAGGGTTTGAGATGTTGAAGGAGAGAAGGAAAACACGTGGGCAGAGAAAAAGAGGAAAGTATCTTGGCCTATTCAGATAACTATTAACATAAACAATTTTTTAAAAGGCAAACACAGAGGGAGAAAAGGGGTGGAAAGTGAGAAACAAAACTATATCGGTTGAGAATATTGAATAGCATAGAAAAGTTTGGATTGTATCTTTGATAAGAAGAAACCATTGAATGAATGTATTTCACTCATATTTTCCAAGAAGAGCCTTTCCTAGGGTGTATCTCTCTATCCAGGTCATTCCCAGGAAGAAATAGAATTCTCAGAGTCAAAGTCATGGCCTCATCATCCCTGATCTTCTCCTTTTCTTCATAAATGTAAAATCAAGTTAATTTTACATCAAAGAAATGTATGCAGGGAAAAACCACAACCAAGACAATTGAAAATTATATGAGAAGAAGGGAAGAATAATTTCCCTTGGTGCTGGGGTAATGAGGCTGGTGATAAGAGGCAGGTTGTATTGATACCGTGCAAAGGTCTGGCTGCCTGCCAGTTGAAAAAGTAAAAAATCAAGAGACGTGGTTGGTGCAGAGAAAAGTAGGTTTATTCAGAATGCTGGCATGCTGAGAGAATGGCGGACTCCTGTCCAAAGGCTGCCTCCCCGTTCATAGAACAGGCAGATGGTTTTATAGGTACACAAGAAGCACAAAAGAAAGGGGGATTCAGTCAGGTAGGTCCGAGGTCTGACATCTCTTCCTGGGGTCAGGTCTGTTTTAAGATAATGTTATCTCTGGACTCCGGACTCAGACTGAACCATCGAGGTCTGGGACTTTATGTGCATTCCAGTGTCTGGATGCTCAGGGATTAAGAAATTGCTCTTTTCAGTGTAAGATTCTGTTAATTAAATGGATTAACGATGTATGGGTAGCCTTGAGAAAGGGAATAAAACTGTTCTTGAGGTAATCAGTGAGGGGAGAAACAAAGAGGAAATAGCTGAATATCAGGGTGGATCAAACTGCAAACTAACTAACTTAACTGCAAGTGGCTAGATAGCGAGCTAGCTATGTGGGGATTCAAACCACAACTTAGCTAAATCCAATTACATTATTGAGTTACTGAATTCCACCCTTACAGTATGAGCACTAGTTTTAGATGTTTGGGACTACCCTGGTTAACCAGTTGACAGTCTCTATTGTTGGCACCCAGGGACTTCTTTCTACTTCTCCAACTGAAGCAGCAACTTTACACATAGTTCAGTTCTATTTATAAACTCAGAAATAGTCAGATTATCCAGTATTAGGTTGAGTGTCTAATGTAATCCTATTTCCCTAACCCAATGATCCTCTTGAATTAAAAAAATAAAGGACTCTAAAATATCATATAAAAATTTTATTCCCCCATATGAAAAGAAGGCTACAACCCAGGAAGGTAATTGGGTGCAGTGGTCTTTTTCAATTCGGAATGTTTTAGACTAAGTCACAAAGCAAGCAATGAAGCATAGGCTAATTCAAGGTGGAGAGTCTGATATCAGACAACTTTATAAAGTTAGGAGCCCAACGGGCTCTACCCATTGCACAAAAAGGAGAATTTAAGAAAGCTTGCCTGTCTGGACCTCGGCACTGGGTAGATGAAAAAAATAAGAAAATATCCCTTGAGAATTTATAATCACAAGCCAGCCTTCAGAAAGGTTTTTGATCTTATTTAACTCTTGTGTGGTCAGAGAAACCTCAAGTAAAGAATTTACTTTTAAATGTTCCTGAGTTGGAAGAACCACCCCACCGCCATCCAACATACACCAAACTTCAATGATTATAAGCAATTTTATTAGATCAGTAGCAGAATACTACCTTTACTAAGATTCAAGAATCACCACAAATAATGTTCAAAGAAAAATGAGAAGCTCATAGTAAAAGTGTGTGTGTGTGTGTGTGTGTGTGTGTGTGTAAGCACTGTGAGTTAAAAATGAAACAAGTAGTAGAATCAGACTCATAAAGACTTCAGATATTATGAGTATCAAACACAGATATAAAAAAAAAACTGTGTTTAATATATAATCAAAACAGAGATGTTTAAAAATAAGAGCAAGAAAAAAAGAGATTATATATTATTAACTAGATTTGGAGTAAATGGTACTTTGAGAAACAAAATATTTAAAAATAAAAACTAAATAGATGCGTTAATAGAATATTAGACACTACTACAGGGCAAATTGGAAACGTGAAAAATGGGTAACCTTTTTAAATCTGTAATACAGCTCAGAGAGGCAGATGGATACTAAAAATAAGAAAGTCAAAAGTCATGGAAGATAGAGTGAATAAAGTCTAACAAATGTAATCAGAATTTCAAAAAGATATAATAGAATGAGAAAGAGGTTAACTTAGGAGATAAAATGGCAGAAATTATACCAGATTTGTTGAAAGATAGAAATCCTTAGGTTAAGGAAGCCAAATGAATCCCAAGCAATATACATGTTCAGATGCCTTCTGGGTTTCAGACCAACATCTTTATATTCAGACATCTTAAATGGCATAGCCAAGCATTCAGATTTCAAAAAATATCTAGCTTTTTATAGCTAAAATCCATCTTTGCATTTAATTTATTTTTCCAGTAGTAGTAGAGAGTTCTCTGAAATTATTAATAAACAGAGCTTAAAATTTCAGAATCCAGATGGACATAAGTTAGATAACAAAGGTCAGAGATCCACAAGATCCTTAAAGTATCTCAAAGAGGAAATGGAAATTTTTGAACAGATTTTTCTCCCATCCTTGAATAGAGCACATTTTCTGTTGCCAATGGCCTTGCTTATTCTTCCCTCCCTACTTTGCTTTGCTGGCCAAAATGGAAATGACAAGATGTTGTCCTAAGCAGTTTTACAAAATTGATCAGGCAAGACTAATATAGACCTTGGTCCCTAATCATTCATCAGTACGTTAAATTGAAGCAAGAAAGGAGCAAAGGTTGGTGTACACATTTTCTGGTTTCCACGTGAGCAAGGGCTCGATGATGGAAGCCTGGGGAATCTTGCCTTTGTGCAGAGGCTAAATCACTCTTCAAAAGAAAAACTGGGTATGGGGTGTTTTATTTGTTACTCAAATTGATCTTATTTTTCTTAAGGGGATTAGACATTCGCTATAGAGAAAAAGTTAACTACCAAATAATTTTTCTTTTTGTTATGGATGTGGGGAACAAGGCAGGCATAGAATAATTGATTGGAAATTTTGGTGGATGATGTTTATAAAATAATTTCAAATACATAGTGTGTGTGTGTGTGTGTGTGTGTGTGTGTGTGTGTGTGTGTGATGTCCAAGTCTAAAATAAAGTAAAATAAATCTGTATTCTATTTATTCAACTTTAGTCAGCACTTTTCACTATAAAACATGCCTGGTTTTTAGTAGAGTATAAGTTAAACTAGCCTTGATGTGTTCATATGTATGTCTTCCTTTATACTCTAATCTTCAGCCTCTCGTCTTCTTGACTTTTCCAGCCCCCACTGATTTATTGTTCGGAACTTCTACAGCACACATTTCTCATGCTACTCATTTTGTTGTCCACATTATACCTTATTTTTATGCCCTGTTTATTTTGAGTACATTTCATATGTGAATGTTTCAAGTTCTCAGGCCAAAAACCGTGAAATCACCTCTAGACATCTTTTTGTGCCTAGGAAGGAGTTATACTTCAGGAAATACTCCACACATTTCTGTCTCAGATTGTACTGCAATGATTTATTGAATATGTTTTATTTCATTTGTAGAATGAATACATGAAGTAAATAACAAATCCAGTTTTATAAATATGTTATATCCTCTAAACCGAAAGTTACTACTGCTAAATTGTCACAAACCCAAATGATTTTCTTCTCAGTATCATGACTTTCTGTGTAAAAAGTCAGTAGAAAACCAGTCTCTGCCATCAAGAAATAGACAATTTAATTAAGCAATATAACCAGTAACATGCATGTAGAACATAAGGACAGTCTACTTTAGAATCAATGGATAATTCAAAAGGAGTACTTTAAAATTAAAATGTGTTTAAAAAGTTTTGTGTCTTTTTTTTAGTTTCACATTTGACAAATATGAACTAGTGTTACCCAATGTTGCCCATAATTAAAGTAAATGAGAGAGCAAAAGCAATTATTTGGTTCATCAAATGATTGATTATACCAGTTTGAAGTCAACAAGTACAGGATTAAATTTTCTCTGAAATTATCAGAATTGTATAATAAAGGAAGGGGGAGTTATGGGTATATGAATCAAATTCTCTTTCCAGTTTAATAAACATGTATTAAAATATAAGTTTCATCAATTACTAGTTGCTTGATTTGGGATAACTTGCTTAATTTATTAGAGTTTCAGTTTCTTTATCTCTACAATGGGAATAGCAATAGCTACTTTGCAAAATTGTTTTGGACATTAAATAACCTAATGAAAGTAAAGGTCTCATCATTATCCATAGCATAGTAGACACTTAATAAACTCTTTATCACACTAGTAAGCCATCTCTCTTGAAATGGATTACAAAATATAGTCCCTACCTTTTCTATTAGATCTGTCAATCACCATGACAGAGCCTCTTTTAAGAAGTCTAACCTGCCCATGGATATCTTCGAGGGAGGAGCCTCAACCAGCCATGCTTTATACCAGTCCCTGGGTCTGCCTTTTTGGATGGAAATTACTCCAGACTCACAGGCAGCCATCCTTATGCTATTCCACAATGCATGGCTATCCTGAAGTGAACTGTCTCCCCAGTAGTGAATGAGTTAGGGCAACTGGATTCTTGTTTTCAGGAAATAGAATGGAGAAATATGGGGGGTGGGGGATGTCAAGTAAGTTATGGAGTAAGTTTATAATGAATGTGGTTTATCAGTTAGGGTAGGGAGTGAGGTGGTGTGAACAAGCCTATATTAAGAGTAAGCCAAAGACAAAGGGAGTAGAAACTATAGGCAAAGAGACACAGAAAAATATAATGTATTTAAGATGACAAGGTAAAGAAGCAAGGAATTGAGTGAGAAATAAGGAGACCAGACATACAAAATAAGAAAAAGTTGAGGGAATAGCCAAATGGAAAAATGGAAAGAAGAGCCAAAAACAAAAACTTGACATTGTGATTCTTAGAAACACTATGACCAGAGTTTCTCCATCGGAGAGAGTCCCAGCCCCAATCATTTTTTTTCTCCTGGAGCACAAGGAAAATAGATTACATATATTAATATTTCTCTCTCCCCCTGCCACCCCACTATTCCTTGAGCTAGCAGAAATGAGTTTCTTGTAACAAACTAACATTTTCAATCTAACTAAATGCCTTGGAAGCATTTGAGGAGATAGAAGATCTGTGTAGCAAAAAATGAATTAAACTAACAAAGGACAGTCATCATTATGTTCATTTCCTGCCCCCTCCCTTGTTTTAATGCATTACCGCCTCTCTGCAGTTTGCTTATGTTGTCCCTCCATGTGGGAAATATCTTTTTCAAGTCTCTCCAACTAGAGTTGATCCTTGAACAAAACGTCTATGAACTGCGCAAGTCCACTTATATGTGGATTTTTATCAAGTATTCAGTCGGCCTTCCATATTCCTGGGTTTCGCATCCACAGATGGAATCAACCTCAGATCAAAAAACTGCATGTGGATGGGAATGCAAACACACAGAGGGCCGGCTGTATACATTGTTCTACACCGCTTTCTACAAGGGACTGGAGCATTGCAGATTTCAGTATCCACGGGGCGGGTGTGGAGCTGTACCCAATCCCCTGTGGATACCAGGGGAGAACTGTAGTTCAGTATTTGGGCAGTCAAAAGTTGTACATGGATTTTGAACTGCTTGGGAATAGGTGCCACTAACCCCAGCGTTATTCAAGGGTCAACTGTACTTAAATCCTATTTGTAAAATGCCCAGTTGAAGCTTCTCATCTTCCTCAACACTCTGCCTATACAACTTGTAACTTAATTCCTAGACCATTTTGTAAAATACTAAACACTACCATGTGTTATCTCTTATGCCTAAAACTTGCATTGTTAGCTAATTCATTTTTTACATGTTATTTATATATCTAATCCAGTCTCCAAAAAATATAAGTTCTTTGACTGTAGAAACTGAGGCAGATGCATTTTTTTAAAAAAAATTCCTTTTATCTTTATCACATGATATCCCTGAGTAGCAGCAGAGAAAAAGTATGAATGAACAAACAAAAATCAAATGAATGAAAGAATGAATACACTTAATGTGGTCAAAAGGCTTATAAAGGAGTGCTCCTAAGAACCATATGGGAAAGTTCTCTATTTCTTAATGAGGCAAGGAGTAGCATTGGTACATCAATTCCTTTGAAACTAGGTTGCTCAATTCATCCGACAGAGGCTGTTATAATTATGTTTATCACCACCAAAAAAACCATTGGGAGCAAAAGTCTATTTTAGGTGTTACAGTGTAATAATTACGGCCTATCAGACCCATGCAAGAGCCTTTAAAAACTTCCAATGCATCTGATTGTGTTAAAGAGGATGTCACAAGGAATTGATTTCCTATCGCAGGTCAGCTGACAAGATGGAGCAGAGGAGGTCTTGGCACAAACTGAGGTATTCAGTCAGAATTGTTTGTTTACAGTTCTCTTTAATTTCAGGAGAAAAGAATCTTTCATCTCTTTTCCACACTTGAACAGCAGGTGGGCAGACACTGAAATTTTTCAGGAGAGTAAGTGTGTGGGTAAGTCACTTGGAAGAAGTTCAAATGTCATGTATATTACTGATGTTGACAACTCTAACTGCAGGACACGAGGGAAGCAATCCAAGCTGGGGGAGAGCTGGCCTTTTCAGGGTATTTTTTAAAATATAAATGCTCTGACACTGGTCTAAAACCCTAGTTCCTGAGGGCTTTGGTGTGTAACCGTGATGTGTGAGGCCAGGCATATACAAAGGCTGGGATGGAAGATTTTGCTGAAATAAAATTGAAAGCAGCTTATATGTTCTGCCACTTCTCAAATCAACTGTAGCTTCTTGAGTTGGAAAACACCAGATTTGCTATTCATTGTTTTGTCGTTGTTGTTTGTTTTCACTGCTGTCTTTGCCTTTCCAGGGTCGGGATGAAGGGAAACTTGTTTCAGGAACAAAAATGAGTAATTTTGAAAACATTTAGTTGAGTTTGATATCGCTCTTCTAAATTTCTTGTAGCAGGCATCCATGACATTTGTGTGTGTATGTATGTATGAATCCAACTCATTTGCAGATGGCTGCATTCATTTTTTACAAATAGATATCTCAGCCCAATCCAAAAGTGATTGTTAAGATCATTCAATATGAACATGGGAGTTAAGCTTCTGGAAAAATAGCAGTGAAGGTGCGAACTAAATTTGTTGTAAGGACTTTGGGTTGTATAGGAAAGATCATAGGATCACTTCTTTGAAAGACTGGGCCATCTTTTTCTTTTGTTTGTTTTTTGTTTATACTTACTTAAGTATCTTAGTTTACTTACACATGTCTTTAATCATTACAGAAGGCATTTTATATATTTTTCTAACATATGTATTTTATAATATGATATATTTTTCTTCCTCTCTCTGTCTCTGTCTCTCTCTCTCTCTCTTTCTTTCTTCCCTAAATTATGACGACCTGTTTTATCTTTTCCACGTCAGAGCTCATCTTTCACCTTTGTGGTTGTGTTTATTTATACCTCAGATTAACTTTGTTTTTATAAAGAAGAGTCCCACATATCTGAATTAGCTTCCAAAATTCCGACTTTAGGTCTGCGGATAGTGCTAGTTAGCTCTCCTTTGTTGTAGATATATAAGTTGTTTCGATTTGAAGAGCTCTGTGTGAAAAAGTAGGAGAACTAATGGTGCAAAACAAAAGACACGGAGAAAATTAAAATATGTACGTTTTCACACTGGTGGCAGACTTAAAGTCACTGTTTGGGAAAATAAAATTGTATTATGTGTTCAGTGGTTGATTCTTTAGATGATCTTATTTGTCATGTGTGGGTTGAAGTTAGACAGTGATATGATGATATATAAAGGGCGCACAATTAAGTTCGCGAACTTGTTGCAACAATGTTGCTAACCTTTCTTGATATCAGAGGGATTATTCATTATGAATTTGTACCAATTGGACAAACAGTTAACCAAGTTTACTATGTGGAAGTGGTGAAAAGGCTGTGTGAAAAAGTTAGATGAAAACGACCTGAACATTTTGCCAACAATTCATGGCTCTTGCATCATGACAATGCACCAGCCCACACGGCACTGTCTATGAGGGAGTTCTTAACCAGTAAACAAATAACGGTATTGGAACACCCTCCCTCCTCACCTGAACTGGCTCCCAATGACTTCTTTCTTTACCCTAAGATAAAGGAAATACTGAAAGGAAGACATTTTGATGACATTCAGGACATCAAGGGTAATACGACCACAGCTCTGATGGCCATTCCAGAAAGAGTTCCAAAATTGCTTTGAAGGGTGGACTAGGCACTGGCATCGGTACATAGCTTCCCAAGGGGAGTACTTCGAAGGTGACCATAGTGACATTTAGCAATGAGGCATGTAGCACTTTTTCTAGGAGGAGTTTGCGAGCTTAATTGTCTGACCTGATAGACACAAAATAATTATGAAAAAAAGAAAGATATGCTTGTGCCTTCTCTCTCCCTCATAAAAACATACGTTTTTAGGGAATTCACTATGCCTACCACCCGCTTTCCCAGACATTCTCCTCCATCTTTTCTTCTCCTCTCTCCTGGCTTCTTCACAACCTACTCCTCTCATTCCAGCTTGTTGATTTTCCTGATAGAATTCATTCTTTGCATTTAATCACCTCAATTAAGTGAATTCACTGTCCTGCCAAGGGGGTAAACACAACTTCAGCGTCAGTTGTGACCCGTGATAGGCCAGAATCACTCAAGGGACTTGGGGGCAGTGCTCAGAAACCTTCATATGGCAGCTGTTCTAGAACAAGGCTTGAGAAAAGACTGACATTCCATTTAATCATGATTCATTTTGAAGGCAGATTACCTTTTACTATGAACCTCCTTCAGCCTCCCAAAGAAACAGATATGCATACTTTATTTCATGAGCTAGAGAGGTGTGAGGTGAAATGAAGAGTGTGGATCCCAATTCGTCCCCTCTAGAGTTCGGCATCAGGCAAATGGGGATTTATTCATTCAACACACCATATGAATGTCAGGCACTGCTCTTGTCCCTGCGTATGCTAAGACTCGAGCAATGTTGACAAGATCTGTGACAAGCTCATGGAGCATATATATAGTGGAGTGGTACAGCTGACACAAATATATACTAATAGACAAGAGAAAATCTGGGAATGTAAGTACTATAGGAAAAACAAAGGAGAGTGATAATGTTAAGTTAGTGCAACACAAATAATGTTAAGTTAAGGTCAACACAAATCACCTGGGGACCTTGTTATAATGCAGATTCTGATTCCGTAATCTTGGGGTGGGGCTCAAGATTCTGCACTTCTAACAAGCTTCTATTATGTTGTTAATTCCATCAAGAAATATATGCAATAAGCAGTCCTTTGATACGTATTTAATATCCACTGCCATGTTAGGTCCAGAGGGGTCATGAAGACTCATTGGAATCCTCTGGAATTCTATGGAATTTCTGCCACTGACATGTTTTAGACGTGATAGTGAAAAAGTAGTGTTTATTCAAAATATATAAGGACTGATGTGTTAAACTAAATATCATCAACTGTACCAATGTATAGGATAGAAAAAAAATGCACAGGTCAGTTGAGGAGGGTGAAGTCAGAGACTTTTTTCCCCTGGCTTCCTTGGGCTTCCCCGGGTGTCTGGCATTGTCCCTGCTGATTAGTGAGGTGTCTCTTAGGTACATTAATGTGGAAGGTTGGATGTGTTTGACAATAAGTCAATGATTCTTTTTGACACGACTTTAATAGTACTGAAGAAGTGATTGTAAGATGATGCCTTTTAATGGGATATAGATATAAGCGACCTGCTTTTTATGACAAAGGTCAATGGTATTGATGGGTAGTGTAGAGAAGATAATTTGCTTGGCATGGTAGCAGACAACTTGCATGATTCATGAAGGTATCTCTGTCTCTTTCTTTCATTTTTTTTTTTTTTTTTAATCTCTCCCACAAGAAAGAAAGAAGAGTGCCCCTGCCAATTTCCTCTAGCTGCCACTTCATATGAAATAAGGAAAAGGTGATATCCCACAATAAAATGAGTCACTGCTCAACAATTGATGGTAACCTCTAGCTGGCCCAGGCCTTCAGAATTTGACAATCATATATGGAATGAGTTTTCATTTATTATGAAGGAAGTGGATGTGTGCCATTCCAATGGGACACACAAGCAGTCAAGGAGCAAAGGCTGAGTGGCCGAGACTGGAGGAGGGCAGAGGCCAGGTGAGAAGAATGTAAAAGCACATCCCTATGTGTCTACATGGTACATGTAGGTTGAACACTAAAGTACCAGAATCGGCTCTGCAGAATTACATTTTGATGAAAGGTCATGGCCAAGCAAAATGAAGGGTACCCTGTGGGCAGAGGGCTGCTTCTAGAAGCAGAGCTAGCTGGCTTGGGCTGGATTGGAACTGCTGGGTAATCATGGGTCAGGCAGAGAACACTGTGGATGCTTCTAGACAGTGCCCACTGCAGGACAAAGAAAGTCTCAGCAGAGATTCTTCTGCCCCAGCTTTATTTTTCTGCACCTTATTGAGTCTTATTTGTTATGATGGGGGAAGAGATAGGAAATAGAGAGAAATGAGTGTGGAAAAGACAGAAGAAAGAGAGAAGTGAGGCCGTGGTGAGAGGGAGAGAGAGGAAGGGTGGGAGAAAAGAAGGAATGAAATAAAAGGGAGAGAAAAACAGAATTTGCACATGCTAAGTGTTCTGGAAACTAAATACTCCTATAGTCTGCCTTTACTACAAGGGTTAAATTCTCTCCTAAGCCACATTAAGGTGGTTTTACCAATGGCTCTTTCCAGAGAGGATGTGTGTCCCACTCTGCCTCCTGCCCTCAGCCCTCTCTCTCTCTATTAGAATATTGCAGGAACAGTTTATTTGGAAAACTTTGGCTAGTTGGTCTTACCCATAATGCTTCCCACTCCCAAATTTAAGTCCCTCCAATAACCTGCCTTCTCCTGGATTTTTATTCCAAACTGGGCTGTGTTTTCTTAGATGATTTATGTCCTTTTCCACCATCCCACTGCATGCCTGCCTCTTTTTTATTTTTTAATAGTTTCAGGTGTACAAAACAATGTAATAGACATTTACACCCTTCACAAAGTGATAACCCTCCTCCCCCAATCTACTACCCCTCTGACCTTGTATATACTAGCTCTTACAGTTCCATTGACTCTATTCCCTATACTGTACTCCACATCCTGTGACTATATATATATATTAAATTATAGTTGACGTTCAATTTTATTCAGATTCAGCTCCATATGCCTGCCGCTTTAAACTTTACTCTGCATGCTGTGGCTGTCCTCCCCCACAGCTAACAGTAAGGGAACATGATTGAACAATAGTGGCTGCAGTGAGAAAAGTGGTGTTGCGTAAGATGGTAAGATATTATGAGTCGTAACATGCAGGGGATTTTGCCAGTCGTCTAAACTCATTGTTAGAACTTGGGGAGGACAGAGCTTTGCCACTACTCAGATGACATCAGTGTCACTCATGCAACTCACTCTTTCTTCAGTTCCTTCACATTTTCATCTCAGTGAATAACTGCATTTATTTTACATGTCCGTTTCTGGGGCCAAAATTTAGGCTTAGTCAATAAAACCAAAACCCAAACCAAACCAGATCAAAGCAAACTAATCTTCTCCACTTCTGAAATATGAAATTCTATCACAGCTGACTCTCTTGCCTTTCAGCTCCCTTCCTTGGTTATTATCACAAATATACCTAAGTTCAAATCTCATTGATACGTCAGTGTGTTTACCTGTTCAGTATTTTATTATCTATCATACGTCTCCTGTCTCCTCATTCAGTCTAGCTTCTGTTGTCCAACACATCAACACTGTTGTCAGTCTAAGTGTCCTCCTCCTCCCATAGCTGGTTTCTAAATTCTATTGAAAAAAAATCACTCAGTATCATGTTAATATAAATTCAGTATACCCAGCCACAGCTAAGGCCTTTGTACTGCTGGATAATGGTGCTATTTCCAGCATTGTTTCAAAATATCTCTTCAAATATTCTATCTCCTCCACTTCAGCCTTGGCTCCATATGCTGCATCAGTGAAAATATAAGGTATTAGATAGGGACACCGTCAACTTCCAATGCTTACCTACAAGATAGCCTTCTAATACTTCATCCTTTCTATTTCAAAGGGTACCCCATCCCAATGTAGAGCTAATTCCACACCCTCTTTATTCCTCACCCGCTTTAGTCAAATATGCCTCCTTTTAAATTGCTTTCTACTTGACACCTGATCCCAATTACTTCCTATTGGTATTTAAATAGGATCAGGCCCTTATATCATTTAAAAAAAAATGAAGACTCCCACAAACCTTTCCCTTTCTCCACCCTACTACACACACACACACACACACACACACACACACACACACACACACACACACACACACACACACACACATATATATGTATATATCTCCACACTTTTAAAAAGAATTGTCACTTTTCTTCACCTCAAAGCCACTCTTTAACCCATTGCCTTTTGGACTGTATCCCTGTCATTTCATGAATTAAACCTTGTCATTAGGATACTAATGACATTGTTGTTAAACCGATCACCTGGTTTTTGGTCATTTTCTTCCCTAACTTCTCTTCAGTCTTCAGCTTGGACAACCATGCTAGTCTAGAAATTCTCTATGCCCTTGGATTTCATAAAATCACTGTCATGGGGGACTCTAGTCCTGTTCTCAGCACAAGAATGCAGGATATGGTGAGGCCAAAAAGGAACACCAACGGAGCCATAGATAGGGGAGTCATACCACTATATTCTCGCTGGTGGCTGGGTTGGAGACACAAAAGCAAGCATCTGCCAGTACCCCAACAGGGGGTCTTCCTGCACCCCAGTCTCACTGACAGCTGGGTGAGACACAGAAAGTAGGATCCACACGATCCGCAATCCGCCATCCACGCTTGCTAACCCCACTTGCTAGCTGCAATCAGCCATCCACTTCTCTGCCAACCAACCAACCCCTTTGTTAACTGCAGTCTGCGCTTGCTAGCTCAGCCATGGCAGTTATATCAGTGGCCAATGTCTAACTGGTTACAGCTGAGGGCCATCTACTACTCGAGCCAGCACCTTTCCACGTGGAGCAAAGAGCTCTCTGGGACTCTGTCCCCACAATCACGCTTCCCCCATCTTCCATCACTTCTCTGGATGCTTCTGCTCAGTCTTCTTTTCACTTCTCTTCCTTCACATAGTCTGTAAATGGTGATACTTCTCAAATCCCAAACTTCTCTCTCTAACGCCACCTTCTTCCATAGACTTCAGTTTAGAAATCACTCCCACAGGGGACCTTTGAAGGCCTACAGATAGGGGATTGTATCCCCTGTATGGTACCTTTCTAAGTACCTCAAACTTATTTCCTATTTGCATTTATTACAAAGCTTGTCATTGCTAATTTGCCGGGTGGCAGCCCCATGGTATTATGAGCACCTGGGGAACAAAGGTTGGCTTACTTCTTCTGCTCTTGTCACTTCAATGCTTGCTTAATTCCATGCCTGGCAAACTTTACTCACGTTACAAATGTACGTTGAATGAATGAGATTGCTTATTTTGACTGTAATTGAAGAGACTGATTTTCTGAAAATTTTGAGGCTATATGGTATAAAATTGGAATACTTGAAAACCAGTGCATCAAGGGGTTCGATAGCAGTGCACTTGTATGACTCTAAACTACCAAATTTTGTAGTCATCATTGAAATTGCCGTGTGATTTTGAATAAATAACTCAGATCCCCTGCGTTCTTTTTTTTCCTTTAATTTAAATATTTAAATAATTAAACTACTTGACTCAATTCTTCTTAAAAAGTATAGGAAAAGGACCCTGAGATAAAATTATATATGTACTCATTTTAGAATTTTACAATAATTACAGATTTTTGGCAACGCAAAACAGAGCGTGCATCTGGATATATGTGTCTATTATATCTAATTAGGTGTAAGTTTATTGACATTTTGCTAGATGGAAAGGTAGAAGTTACTAATAATAACAAACTCCTGTAACACGAAGTTCGATTACAGAGCAGAGAAATGAGCAAATTGATGTATATATTTTTTCATATATGTACTCCTAAGTTAAATCTTATTGGCCTCATTCTTACATTGATTAAAAATAATGACTAATATTTACTTGAATTTTCATCATTATATAATAGTTCTATTAAAATGTCTTGCCTTTCATTTCAGGAAACTAGTTTCAACTACCATTTTAATTTGCTAAAAATTTTTAAGCAGAAGTTGAGAGATCTCACATTCTTTTAAAGAATGGGACTGTAGACAACAATACATATAAGTAATATATTTATTAATATAACATAAGTTTATATTTTTTCTCTTTTTACTAACAATTGGTACCATTTTAATAGCTAAATGATGTGACTGTGTGTGAAACATGTCTGATACCATAGCAATTTTCCAAATATAAATCTTGGTTAATGGAATTGTTTTCTCCTACAGAGGAGAATTTTGATTCATGTGTTCAATGAATATTTTCATGTTTTCTTTCAAGGCACCAAAAATTCATAGAATCACAGAATTTTAAAGCTGGAAAAGGCCTTGGTGATTGTAGAGTCCAAATACTTCATTTTACACATGAGAAAAACTGAAACTGATTTCTCTGTCTCCACGAAAGGAACTAAGAAAGTCCTTTGTAGTCTCTTCTGCCACAGACAACTCTATTTCATATACCAAAGCCATCATCTTTCACCTCAATGTCTCATTTTTGGTTTCACCTGCATGCAAATGTTGAGCTCCAGGCAGGCCCCAAAAAGTACAATTCCTGGACATGGCCTGTCTTTCTTCTTTGTGATTTTAAACACACTCTTCCTTCTATTTGAATTCCTCTCTCTTCACTTGTATAGTTCCAACTTTAAGACTCAGCTAAAAGGCTTGCCTCCTCCAGGAATATCTCCCTGATCTGAAAGACTGAGATAAATGCTTTGTTTTGTTTTAATTATGTTTCCATTACATAGCTATTTCTAGCATAGTATGTATGTTATGGAATTGTAATCATGGACTTCTCTGCTTGCCTCTTCTCCAGGACCCAGCACAGTGCTGGCTCATAGTAGGTGCACAAGGAATATTCACTGTTAAGTGAATGAATTCGTGAATAGGAGCCAAATATTCTCACATGCTGAAACTAAAGTAAAAACAGAAAGGGCATTATACTGGGCAAGAAAGAACTTTCGTACGCTGCTACCCTATCCACCACCAAGACCTCCAACATTATATCTGCAGTCATAACTCGATTGTGATGTCTGGAAAAAAACACCAGTGGATGCAGCAATATCACTGCTATTGGAGCAAAGCCATGTCTTCCAGAACCCGCTGCCTGGTGAAAGACGAGTCCTCACCATGACTCCAAAACATGACACATTTTGTATACAAGCAAAGAAGTCCTGGCTTCTTTAACTTCTAGAGTCTTATTTTTTTCATCATCTGATATACTTTACTGGTTGCTTTAGCATTTAAAATGAATTAAGTGCTATTAAACCCCATTTTTAGGTAGTTTCATCAGTACAGCCTAAGGGAATATAAAGCAAGGAGCTTTCTTCTGGCAGAAATCCAGATACTAATGGTGTTAAAATGCCTTCTTATTGCGTTTAAGTCAGTAGTTAGGTCAAGTAGACAAACATATTTTAGAATATGTTTAAATAAGCACTTCATTTAGTGTTTCTTTTCAACTCACACATTTTCTCTTTCTTATTTTCTTCCCTGGCTGATACCAAAGGTGACATAGTCACAGGCACAGTGGCTTTTATGTCTGGACAAATTTGAGTTTCTCAGTTAAACTCAGAAGAGCTGAGTCTCATGGCGATGGTGATGATTATGATGAGGATGTCAGGGGAGTTGAAAGAATATTCTAGGGGACAAAAAGGATGACAAGGGCATGAAATCCTCACTGTGTAGATGGACATCAAGGAGACATGTGTCCCTGGGCACTTGACTGCATCTTCTTTGCAGAAGTAAGAAAACTGGCCACAAACTGCTTGTATAAATTTAGGTTTTGTTTCGTCTGAGAAGAAAATGAGTCTCAAATTTTATTTACAGCTACCATGGTTTTGGCAGAGAATGATATCACTAAAGCAACTTAACAAGGATAGTGGCATTTTAATTGTAAGCATCTAATTCTAAATGAAATCAGGATCTCTCGCTCTCTCTCTCTCGCTCTCTCTCTCTCTCTCTCTCTCATATATATATACATATATATATATATATATATATATATATATATATATATATGGCAAAGTGACTTGAAAAAGGCAGGAAATGAAGGCCATAAGGAGAGATTTTTGTTGCTGAAATGATGTGTGTGAAGTGGTGCTTCTAGACAAAAATGAGAGATTAGGCAATACTAAATTATGACTTAGGTGGCAAGTTGAGGGAATAAAAACAAAGGAACTCCTAAAGCAAGTAAATTGCCCAGAAAACAATAACCATAATCGTGCAGTGAAGAATAGAATGAAAAATAATAAAAAATGAGAATTTGATTTGATTGTTTTAAAATGATGAGTTCTATAAGGTAAAGGACAATTTTGAATACTTCTTTATATGTTCCTGTGAACTTAGCACTGTGTTGGGCCAAGAGTAGGTGTTTAATAAATGATTGTTCAATATAGATGATGGATGGATGGATGGATGGATGGATGGATGGATGGATGGATGGATGAGTGCATAGATGGATGGGAAGAACTCTGCCTATGTAATATTCAGTACGTAAAGAGAGATGAACCCTAGGATTTGGGAAACAAAAGAGGGAAGTATCCTAAGATAGGAAGGTCTTAGTACCACATTGTGTTTTATATAACGCTTGAATTAAGTTAACATATTCTTCACCATCAAGGGGACATTATTATATGGATGCTGTCAATCAGCATGTCTTGGTCAGCACCTGCTAAGATGTCTTCCAAACATCCACTAATGATTCATCCTTTTACCATTGAAAATGGTTTGAGGGCCAAATATAAGATATAGTTCAGAAGAGGTTGTTTTATTTAGAAACAGATATGTTTGGGTGAACTTTGTTTGCTGGGTTACACAATTATTTGAGATGCCAGTTGAGAAAGCACTTCTGGAATCTCTCCTCTCTTTTTTCTGAAACTATGCAACAGAACCATGTGATGCTAAATATACTAACAATATTTGATTTTAGATTAATATTATTCTCTGTCTTTGAAATGTGTTCTGTATCCTCTATATTTATCAGATCTTTCCATAAATTTTTCAGTTCTATGATTCTTTTTGACTTACTGTCTCAAGTCCTACTTTCTCTGCACCTTCTACCTCTTCACTCCTGCTTCTCCCTATCTCATAGGTATGAATTTTTCCTATTATGGTCAAGTAAATATATATATATATATATATTACTTGACCATAATATAAGCATTCAAAATTTTTCTCCTACATCTTTTCTGCATGTGGTTTTTGGAACAAAGATATTCCCATAAAATCACAAAATTTGGCATTTACTACTTAGAAAGAAATTTAAAGAAATATTTATAGTAGATGTTCATTTCCTTAGTTAATTAACATATGTGTGGCCTTAGTTGTATGTTAGGCAATTGTTGTAAATTCCATAGAATCCTTGGACCCATAAAGCTAAGTGGTAAAGAAAATAAATAAATAAATAAATAAATAAATAAATAAATATATATACATATATACATATGTATATATGTATATATATATATATATTCTGATGTAGCCCATTTATGAAATTAACTAGTTCTTCAAAACTATACAGACAACACTTGAGCTTTTAAGAACGGGGGAAATGGGTGGTTCCAGTTTGGAGATCTATTCCAGAAAGTTAGGTCAACAGACTTGAACTTCACATTCACACACCAGGCTTAGGTGCATTTGAGATACTTTCAGTGGGGTACATGGGCATTCAGCAATTTAATTCTCCTGGAGAAATAGAAACTTCAATGTGCACAGAATTCATTTTCCTTCCATTACTATAATATTCAATTGGACTAAATTATCCTGTAACAGCATTTGATCATGCAGCTACTAGATCTGGCTTCATTTACTTTAAGGTTAGTAAAGTCACAGCTTAAATTGCTTAAGAGTTGGCAGCATCAAAGTTCCTTTTTTTCCCCCGTTTATTAACTTCTTTACTTGTAAAGAGTTGAAAACTGGTACAGGAAGTGGAGGTCAGTATGGTGAAATACTACAGGTCATCACCTCTACTTTGGCAAGGTCAATGAGACAAGGATATAAAAAGAAAAAAAATAAATAGATGCTCAAGACTTTTCTTGTTTTAAGCTAGTTAATCCTCAAAGGAAAACCTAAATCATATTTAAAAATATGAAAATGGTAAGAACAGTAAAATAAAAATCATCCATTTAGGTAATTATTTTACTAAATGTAATAGAGTCAGGCATGGCATTAGTGTTTGGACTTTAGAAAAATATTACCATACACCTCATTTTCATTCAAAGTGAATTGAGGTAAATGTTCTAAAGAACATGAAGATAAATTATTCTCCTCTCTGTAGGACTTGAACCTTTTGGAGCCAGATGTAAAACTATGTTTACCTTCAGAAGATAGGAGAACCATGAAACTAAGTTAAATGAGAACATCCAGGAATAATGAGGAACCTAAAGATGAAGGGAATGGATGTCACTGAAGGGCCTGGGGTGATTCCGAGAGCAGAGGAGCTAAGAATGTCCTCAGATAATAAAAGTCAGACCTGAAAGCAGGTTGGAAATACAAGCAGGAACGATAAGGAAATAGCTAGTATTAGAAGTCTGGAAGGCAGTTCTTAGGGGGCAGGAAAGTTTACTCCCTCCACTCAGAACCAGATTTAGAATCCAGAAAAGTGAATTTAGTAATTCCTGTGAGGGACGTTGAGATGTGTACTGCAGAGAAACAAATCTGGCGAGAAATCAGTGCAGCTCAGTTTTCTACCCTCTCTCCTGTGCAATCATGGGAATGTTATATTTTATGCAGCACTTTTAGATATTTAAAATTTTGCAACCAATCCCATTGCCACCAATTAATTATAAACCACAGCTGCAATTCAACCATTCAATATAGCCCGGACCTTCATAAAAGAAGTAGTCCCTTCTCCTGGCAAATATGATAAGCAGTAATGGATCATGATGTATTCAGACAGGGAGAAACTGAAAAGATTTTGTTCAAGAGCCTCAGGCCAAAAGCCTGCTCCTGAAAAGTTCTCCATGACTTTTATTTCTCACACAGAACCCTGAGGATGGTAATGTTGAAGGCGCCATCTGAAGGACCCCTTACTGAGCCATAACACATTGGTCTATTTTAGGACAATAAAGAGTTGAACTCCCTTTCTTGGCCGGCCTTGGAATTGGTACAATACAATAACACTGCTTCGGAACTGGGAGTTACTAGGGTTGGAAGGCACCATTCTACTCTTCAACGAGCAGCTTAAAGAAGATTTTAGTAATACTGAGCGGCAATTGCTCAGTGACAAAGGTACTCTCTTGTTGTACTTTTGACAGGGTTTAAACTCATAAGGGTATAATTCATAGAACATAATGCTTCTGTCTGAGTTTGGAAAGATATAATAACATGCACAGTCACAATCTATTATTAGGACAGGTTGAATGACAGGTGATGTCCAAAGATAGACAGAAATGCTATGGAGTACAAAGCAACAATCAAGAAGCCCCTCTTAAACAAATTGTGTAACTGTGTGTATTTTTATATTTCTTTCATTAAACTTACTTATAACTTTATATATGACCTTTGGGTTGTGGGGATTAGAGAAGATTTCAAGGAAAAAATAATGATTGCTTTGCTTTGGCTTAACTACTCTTTATTAGAAAACTTCTGAAATTAAATCTACTAGTTAAATACAAGGACATTTATTTAAGGAAAAATGCTGCTCTCAAAATTTTGAAGTGCCCCAGGGCTCATTCCTGGGATCCTTTATCTCCTCTCCATAGGTATAATCTCATCTACTCCCATGGCCTCAAATTCATCTATATGATAATGACTCCCAAATTGTATCTCTAGCCTTGACCTCTTCCCACATCTCCAGGAGAGTATCTCTAAGGGATTTCTAATATGCATCTCAAATTTACCATGTTCAAAACAGAACTCTTCACTATCTTCCTCATCCCTCACCCTCAGTCTCCTCTTTCCTCAGTTTGTCTCATCTCCTCTAGCTAATTACTCCACTGACTAACCAACCCTATTACTCAAGCCATAAACACACAAACAAACAAACAAACAAATAAATAAATCATCCTTGATTCTTCTCTTTTGACATGAAATGAACAAGCAGGATCTGCTGATTCTGCTATCAGATCATATCCAAGATCGGTCTTGTTCTCTTCACCCCAGTTTCCGCCAACCTCACACATTCATCCGCTGTCATCTGACTCCTGGGAGCTGCAGAGCCTCCTGATTTGTTTTTCTGCTCCCGCTTGGTCTATTCCCTCACAGAGTTACCCAAGTAGTCTGTAAATATTTTAAACATGATCATGTCTTCCCTGCTTAAAACCTTAAAAATGTCTTAACTCATTTAGAATAAAATGTAGAATTCTGACTCTGGCCTATGAAGACCCACATAATCTGGTTCCAGTCTATCTTTAACCTTATCTAACCGCCCTCTCCCCTAGACCAACACACTCAGGCCACTACCCATTCTTTCTGTTACTGGGACATGCCAATATTGTTCCCATTTTAAGGTTCATCATTTTTGAGGTCTTATCTACCAGGAATGCTTTCCCTCGTAATTTTTATGTGGCTAAGTTTCCTTCTTACAATTTAGGACTTCTCCATTTTAATTCTCTGCATTTATCAGTAAATCATAATTTCTGGTTGAACAGAGTCGTTGTCTTTATTATCTCCTATTGTATGCCCAGTGCCTAGAAAAGTGTCACGTGATTGGTTCTCAATAAATATTTAGTGAATAAATGCCCTTCAGAATTCTCATGCTGAGTCTATAATTGTAGGTGTCACTGTGTTAGAGGCAATTAGCTTCTTTAAGAGTCATATTCTTAATTTGTAAATTGTTAAATTGGGACTATAACCTGATTATTTAGATATATTTCAGATTTAACGTCATAAGATTTTGTAGTCCATAATAATGCCATAACCTGTCTCTGCTACAAATAAGCAGATTGGGGCAGGAAGTGAAAATAAACCAAAAATGTGAATTTGCTCATTTTGTCCTTATTTTGAACTTTGATTGCCAATTAGAAAATTTTGCTACTAGATTATAGGGAATAGTTTGATAGTAGTTCTGTAGTAAAAACCACACATTTTTAAAAAGTTTCTGTTTAATTCACATATAAAAATCAGTTGACTTTTTATAACAATTAACTTTATATTAAAACAACTATGCATAATTGTTAAAAAGTATTAATATGACATTACATTTGAATAACACATGGGCAGGTCTTTGCTTAAATTCTACTTCTGTTCCTCAATACTGGCATGACTTAGGGGGGAATTGTAACCTCTTTGAACTTCAGCTTCCCTCTTTTTATATAAATGATAGGGTAACACTTAACTCATAGGAGTGTTCTGAAGATGAAGTTCCTGAGCAATTTCTCACACACACAAAAAAAGAAACTCAATTATAATCAATCATCTTCCCCCTTTTCTTTCTTCTTGTTCATTGTGTACACTTCTATTCAAATACCAAGTCATTCCCCCCCCCCCCAACTGTGATCAGGGACTTCTTAATCTAACAGTGGTTCTGTACCCAGGCTGCAGAACTATCAAAATCAGAAGAGTTGTAAATTAAACCTTTTTGGCACTTTGCTAAAGCTTCTCTGGAATCTTCTGGCCCCCAAAACCTTCTCTCCATGCCCCTGCACAATCACATCTGTCTTAGCAAGAAAAATTTAAACTAGCTTAAAAGCTAAGGGAGGAGAGGACTACTATGCTTATATTTAGTTTCTACCAGGACAAGTGAATAGATAAAAATTTAACCGCAGAACTTCTTATCTGTAAGAAATTCTATTGTCTTTTGCCTAATAAGGAAGAGAGTTTTCTCAAAATTATTGCTTCCTGTCTTATAATTTTTGTTCTTAAGGCACTGGACTTTCTCTAATTTAATCCATGTATTGCATTTGCATAAAATTGTCCCCATACCCATCCCCCAGTCCTAGGATTCATTTGCTGACTCTTTAGATTCCCATTTAAAATGACTTTAAAGTTTAACATCTTCAGTTCTATCAGATAATCATTCTTAAAGAAGAAAACAGAATATCGAACCTAAAAAAGATAATAGAAATGAAGTAGACAAAAATTAATAACTCTTATTTCCCATCTACACAAACATCCCATGAGATTAGGCGGCATAACAGTTAATGACAAATTGGTGACCAGAATCAAGTCCTAGCATTTATTAATGTAATGTTTTTAATCACCACACCATGGGCTGATTTCTATTTGTGAAATATAATATACAATTCCTGCATATGAACGTATGAGTAACCATGTGTGTAGATAGTCATTTCTCAGTGTTGTCTCAGGCTTTAGCATGCTGGGTGATGGAAGACTGCAGTGCACGGTCCCTCTACTGAGTGAGCACACCAATTGGAAAAAGAGAAAATCAGAATGAGTCTACCAAGATCTGAGGGATATAATTGTCATTCAAGTAAGAACATTAACGTATTTTATTATGAAACATTAAGATCAACAACAATATTGAATGCATTCGATTCAACAAATACTTATTTATGGAGCAAAATACGATTAGCACAGTGCCTAGTCCTAATAAGTGCTTAGGAAATGTTAGCTATCATTGTTGTTATTTCTCTGTATTCCATATAATATATAATAGCACCTTATAAGACATTTTTCACATTCAATCTTCTCAGCACCCATAGGATTATTATTATTTGTATTACTGTCATTTTTATTATCATCATCTCTATTTTATATATGAGAAAACTGAACAAGGCATAAGTATCATTTCTGACACTCTGCACCAGTAAAGAGTTTCATGAGAGGTTAGAGATCACCAATTTGCGTCTAGCATCTACTTCAGTGCTCCCCTCTATAACTTTTAGGCAGAAGGTCACACAGTCCCCATATGATCCACTCCAGATTCAGGGGTCCAAATATATAGCTGAACAGCCTGTTTTATGTCGTATTCACCATAATTTTTAGAGGTCTTCACATAGAGAGCCAATTCTCTTTCCCCCAAATTTCTACCCATTGGCCTTATGTTAAACTCTCTTGAGCGTCAAAAAATAATGTCATTCTCTCTTTTATACAGAGAAAACGATAGAAAACTGTCATCACATGTCTCCTTTTCTTCAGGCTAAACATCCAATTACTTGAGCGATGTCACGTCTGATATGTCCTGCACTTTACTCTCTAGGTTGCTTTTCCTTTTGTGCATTCCCATTTATCAATGTCTATTTTTGAAAGTGACAGTCATAACTTTATAAAATACCGAGTCATGGGCTAGATAGTGAAGAGAGCATAGTGGGACTATTAGTTCCCTCAATCTTCAGTCTATAAAAATTGTATGCAGCTTCCAAGTTTTAACCCAAATGCCACCACTTTCACATGAACATCATCTTCACTCAGCTGGGGAATAGACATCATTGTTTTTATATTAATTACTACAGCAAATACATATACATAGATCTGATCCAGTTATTGTACACATTGTAAAGAACAAAACTAGATTATTTTCATCTTTCTTTGATCGTATAGAAGCCAGACATTAAACAAATATATATATATAAATTTGTGCATACATATTCATGCATAACGACAAATTCTATGACATCAAAGAGCAAGGTATTAAAATAGTAATTTTAAAAGTACTTGTGTGGTGGTGTTTTATGTAAGCTCTGGAGAATATCTAGAATATATCCAAAACATACATGTGAGTGTGTGTATTTTGGTGGGGCATGTGTGTATGTGTGTATGTGGCAAGCAGTTGATGGTTTAGATGGGTAGAATGAGTATTTTGTGGAAAGGAAACATCAGGTCTAAAAACCCTTGAGTTAGGAAAGTATGTGGCATTTCTGAAGAAAGAAATGGAATCTAGCATCCACCGTGTGCTGAAGAAGAGACAGAACAACAAGTGAGGAGGCAAGAAATAGGACATCTACTTATGGCATGACATATTTTGTCTTGCATATATGTTTTATATCCCCTATAGAAATGTATTCTCATCCAGGTTAGTGATCATGCTTCATCTGTGGAGCCCTCACAAAATCTAACCAGGTACTTCATACACCTGGGAGCCAATACAGATGTGTATTGGCTTCAAATGAATAGACACCTCTAATTATCCTTCATAACTATATGCTACCTACAGTTTTGATAAGCAGTCATTGGTTAGCTAACATACTGATAAGAATATTGAACAGAAGTGACCAGATATAAAATGCCATATCAAATGCCAATCAAATGACATTTCTTTTATTGACAGTGATTTATTGGTGAATACTTTTGGATGAGATTGATCAATCCTTTTCACTCACACCCTAATTTTTCCACCTTATATATTAAAGAAAACACAAAGAATTTTATATTTGAATTGCTGGAAAACCCACTGAGGACTCCCTCAATTTGATAAAGAATATATTTTAAAAATATACAGCAAACATTGTATTTAATGGTGAAAAACTCAAAGCTTTCCCACTAAGATGAGACACAAGGATGCCATCTCTTACCAAACATTTTCAACATTGTACTGGAAGTCTAGCTAATAAAATAAAACAAGAAAAGGGGGAAAAAAAGTATAGATTGGAAAGAAAAAAAAAAAAAAGAAAGAAATTCTCTTTCTTCAGAGATGACATGATTGTCCGTGTAGAAAATCTGAAAAACAATTGACAAAATATCTCCTGAAACTAATAAGCAATTATAGCAAGGTTGCAGAATACAAGGTTAATATACAAAATTCAGTTGCTTTCTTACATATTATTAATGGACAAATGGAATGTGAAATTAAAAACAATACCGTTTATGTTAACACTCCAAAAAGAAATAATTAGATATACATTTAACAAAATATGTACAAGATGTGTCTGAGAAAAAAACTACAAAACCCTCAGAAACAAAAAACAAAGAACTAAATAAATAGATAGAGATTTCATGTTCATGGAAAGGAAGACTGAATATTGTCAATAAGTCAGTTCTTGCCAACTTGATATATAGATTCAATGAAACCCCAACCAGAATTACAGCAAGTTTTTTGTTTGTTTGTTTGTCTATGTGTGTGTGTGTTTTTGTGTGTGTGTGTGTGTGTGTGGATATCAACAAACTAATTCTAAATTTTATATAGAGAAGCAAAAGACCCAGAATAATCAACACAATATTGAAAGAGAATAAAATTGGAGGACTGACACTACCTGACTTCAAGACTTACTATAAAGCTACTGTAATCAAGGCAGTGTGGCACTGGCAAAAGAATAGATGGATGGGTCAGTGAACACAGTAGAGAACCCAGAATTGTCTCACATACATATGGTTAACTGATCTTTGACACAGGGGCACAAGCAATACAATCAAGCAAAGATTGTGTTTTAACAAATGGTGCCAGGACAACTGAACTTCCATACACAAGAAAAATGAATCAAAACACAGATCTTATACTCTTCACAAAAATTAATTCAAAATGGATCACAGACCTAAATGTAAAACCAAATTATAAAACTCCTAGAAAATGACATAGGAGAAGATCTAGATGACCTTGGGTATGGCTTTTTAAATACAATACCAAAGGCACAATCCATTGAAAAAATAGGATAAGGTGGACTTAATTAAAATTAAAAATGTCTTCTCTGAAAACAAAACAACAACAAAAACAATGTCAAGAGAAGACAAATCACAGACTGGGAGAATGCATAGTGACTGCTTGGATTATAGTAAACACCAATCAATTGTGATCATTAATTTATATCCTCAATGAATGACTCTTTAACTTAAAAATCCACCTTTGGTCATTTGTAGTTCATCGACTAATAAGTCATTTGACAGCTATCTTTGCAATGCCATTAGATTACAGTTGATTCCCCCTCATCCATGGGGAATATAAGTTGTAAGACACCCAGTGGATGTCTGAAACCTTATTCACTAAACCTACGTATATTATGTTTTCTTTTCCTACACATGCATGATTATGATAAAGTTTAATTTATAAATTAGGCACAGTAAAAGACGAATAATAACTAATAATAAAATAGAACGATTATACCAATATATGGTAATAAAAGTTAGGTGAATGTGGTCTCTCTCTCTGTGATATAACCGATCTACTAAGACAGCTACTAAGTGATTGATGGGTGGGAAGCATACACAGTGTGACTATGCTAGACAAAGGGATGACTCATGTCCTGGTTGAGATGGAGCAAGAAGGAGTGAGATTTCATCACACTCCTCAAAACAGTGCACAGTTTAAAACCTATGAATTCTTTATTTCTGGAATTTTCCATTTAATATTTTCAGACAGTTGACTGTGGGTAACTGAAACCATAGAGAGCAAACCCACAGGTAAAGGTGAACTACTATATATCCAAGGAGGAACAAAGCACATAAGTTGAACTAGAAAGAGCATTAGTCTTAATATAAAGAGAGCTAGGCTCCAGTCCTCACTCTGATACATTCTGTGAGAACTTGGGATAGATTCTTATCTTACATCTGATCAAGGATCTGTCTGTTCATTACTTGTGCTTTCAAAACTCAGTTTAGTGAGGGACCATTTTAGCTCTTTTTGTCTTCTACCTTCTAGCTGTCTCAGGATCTGAAAGTTTCTGCTTCTGTTGCCAACTTCCTCCTTGTCTCTATAGGATCCATTTAAACTGAAATGACTCGTTGACCACATCATGATTGTTTGGGAAGAGCTTTCTCTATCAGGCCACTGACTAGTTACATTGGCTGGCCTTGGGACTAGTACTCAGAGCAGTCCAAACATCTGAAGTGAGGAGAAGGGCCAGATGATACAGAGTAAAATAGAAGGTTCTGTATTCTGCAGGGATGTTATGAGCACATATTTTCCTTAAAAATCAACAGGTATAGAAGGCAGTATGACTGATATGTCTGAAACAGTTTAATAAATACAGTAAGTCCTCAATGTTGTCAATAGATTTTGCGATTTTAAGCGAAACAGTGTATAACAAAACCAATTTTACCATAGGCTAATTGATGTAAATGAGTTAGATTCCTTTGGCATCTCATCAATGTTATAATGAAACAACAATGAATGAAACAATGATATTCAAGGACCGGTCATACTACCACGTTTCCTTAAAAATAAGACCTAGCAGGACAATCAGCTTTAATGCATCTTTTGGAGCAAAAATCAATGTAAGACCCGGTCTTATTTTACTATAATATAAGACTGGGTATATAATGTAATATAATATAATACCGAGTCTTATATTAATTTTTGCTCCAAAAGACACATTAGAGTTGATAGTCTGGCTAGGTCTTATTTTCCGGGAAACAGTATGTGCCCAGAACTGGTATGAAAAAAATAAAGATGAATACGACACATTTGTTTTTGTTTGTTTGCCTTTGAGGAGTTCATATTCTAGTGTATTAAATGCAAATGTCACACACAATGAGAAAAAAAAAATCAGTGTATAACAGCTATGATAAAGGAATGTGCTCTCTGCCAAGGCAAAATAAAGAAAGAGGACTTCACTTGTTTTGGATGTTAAGGAAAGTTTACTTCACATGATATGGTCTCTGAGCCAGAATCTTAAAGTATAAGCAAGAATCAGAAAGAAAGAAAAAAAAAAAGTGTAGGAAAGTCATTCTCAGCAAAGAGACATGCACGGACAAAGAGAGGTGTGCAAAGCACTAGAGAATGTGTGTGTGTGTCTCTACATGCAGTTCAGCACTACTGGGCATCCAGAGAATTCCGCAGATGATTGATGCACGCATGAGAAGGGAGTGTAAAGAGAAAGAAAAAGAAACTGGGGAATTAGATAGGGTGGTTGAAGGGAAAGAAGGGAGAGGGAAAGTAACTTATGAATCTACGAGGTCCTAGAGGAAATGAGCAAAAATGGAATTAAGAGAATTCCTGGGAGGGGTACCTTACAACAGATAAAGGATCTCTCCCCAATGAGACCAGAGGTAAAGAGAGGATCATAGGTAGATAAACATTTAGAATGGGAACAGAGATTTGTAAGGTCCGTTCTACCTTATGGCTTTATTCTTCTGTGAAGCATTTGAGTGGCTCAGCTGCTGTAAGCGAGTGTATTGGAAGTGAGTACCTTGAGGACAAAGACAAAGTTTTGGCATACTCACTAAACACACTAGGAAAGAAAAAAAATAACTGGGGGTCAAACAAATGAAATAACGAGTAATTAATACTAACCAGGAGTAAATAAAATCATCAGGCAATATAAAAGGCCCATCTAAGATTGTATGCTATGACTTTAGTGACAATAATAAGGAAGGGTGGGTGAGTTTCACCAACATTGTCTTGTTCTCTGGCTCTAGGATGAGAATGCAAATTGCGATATTGATGTGTTTCCCCCATCTCTCCACTTGAAGTTTTGTTAGTATTCTGCTTTTTCCAGAAGAGAAGGTGGAGGGCATGAATAAGAATGATTCAGAGATCAACCTTGGGGTGCAGGCTGGCATGGTTTACAGAAAAGGATGGGTGAGGGGCAGTGGGAAGCCAATTTCCAAGGACAGTGGAGGGGGTCGTTGAAGGGAAGCGCGCTATGAGATTGGACAACTGGCCCAATGGGAGTGACTATTGGAAAGCTATAAGGATGAGGTTATGTGACAAGTCAATATTGTAGTATGAGAGTGCTGGAATTACTGATATGATAATGTTACTGTGGCTGATGCAAAGTGGTCTTATGATGACACTAAATAGGTCTAATATTCAAACAAAACAGGTAAGAACTCAAATGACAGAAACCTTTCCACTCTGCCTCATGCCAAATGATCTGGCATGATCTTTTTAAGGAAGGATAAGTGTCTATGGATAGACTTTTGTTTAAAATCTCTTGTTCTCCCCCACTTCTTGCCACCTCAATAGCACTTTGGAATAGCTTTATTTGGGTCTGGAAAACCTCCAATAAACACATTTGTAGACTGTGAAGCTATACTCTATTTGGTGTAAAGAATGAAGGTTAAAGGGGCGGCCGGATGGCTCAGTTGGTTAGAGCGCGTGCTCTGCACAACAGGGTTGCCGGTTTGATTCCCACATGGGTCAGTGAGCTGCACCCTCCACAACTAGATTGAAGAAGATAAGCTGCTTCTGAGCTTCTGAGCTTCCAGAGGGGCAGCCGGATGGCTCAGTTGGTTAGAGCACGAGCTCTCAACAAGGCTGCCTGTTCAATTCCCACGTGGGATGGTGGACTGCGCCCCCTGCAACTAAAGATTAAAAATGGCAACTGGACTTGGAGCTCGGCTGCGCCCTCCACAGCTAGACTGAAGGACAATGACTTGGAGCTGATGGGCCCTGAAGAAACACACTGTTCCCCAATATTCCCCAATAAAATTAAAAACATAAAAAAAAGAGAATCAAGGTAGATTTTACACATATTACATAACTCCTGGGGGGTAGGGGAAAGACAGAGTGTTTTTGCCTTGGTATTATTTGCTGAAATTACGGTTCAGGAGAGAGTCAAGGAAACAAGACCCCAGACAAGATAAAGATGAGCATCAGAAACCTCTATCCTCCCACTCCTTTTGTTACAAAGGTTGCCATGGTTTTAGAAAGGACAGAACTCATGGCAAACAGGAGAATGTACTGTATTATGAGAGATTTAAAAAAATGTTTTTTTCAAATATTTTTTTTTCTCTCTGAGTCTGCCTTGGTGAGAAAATTTCCTGACTCACACAATGCATGCTGTGCCGTGTTAACAGTAACGTTCTCCAAAATACATATACCAGTGTCGTCTCTGCCGTTCCTATTTAATCCTGGGACCCGTGGGGGACTCATCTATTGGGCTGCTGTGTGTAGTTTCAGGTGATAAAGATTTCTGAGGTATAGGATTTCCAGGTGATGACAAGGTCAGTGGTGGGGCCTGGGTGCAGATAATCGAAGTGGTTTAGAGATAAAGATCCCTGGCTTTTAAGTTGTGAAACAACCTCTGCCCTTTGTTTTCAAATAAGTAATTTCTGGCTGATCACAATAAATATTGTAGCACAATTTGGATCTATCCTCTGAAGGAAAATTCCTGTTCTAAGCCGAAGGCTGCAGCAGTGAGACTGTTCCTGCCAAAGTGAATTTTTCCCGTCTTTGTTCCTCTTGATAATCCTGACAATCTTTTGTGTGTACACAGAGCTGAAAGCTATCATAACCCCAGTTTTATACATGATGCAACTGAGGTTCAGGGACAGAGAGAACCTGCCTCCACAGCATAGAGTATTGCAGAGAGGCTGAAACAGAATTCTCAGTCTTCAGATCCTGCTGTCTTCTTGCATGGCCCGCCTGGTCCCTGGGATGGAAAACAAGTGTTTGCCCATGAGTTTATGCGTGGTGTGTGTGTGTGTGTGTGTGTGTGTGTGTGTGTGTGTGTGTGTGTGTATCCTGTGTGCATTCAGGCCCTGAGGACTTCTGTCACCATCCAGAATCACTAGTCATTACAAGACACAATCTCCGAGACTGAACCCCCACCCCTACTTTCTTTCTTTCTTTTTTTTTTTAACATACTTTTAACATCTATGTGCAAAGAGAGGATGTGGTGTCCCGAGCTGTAGCACCTGACCCCAGAGGCCCTGCCAGCTGTGTTTGTCCGGCTTGTTCTTCTGCTTGACCTGCACTCCAGGGAAGCGCCGGGCTGTTTAGCCGCCGTATCCCCTGGCAATCTGTTCAGGAAAACAGACCAGAAGGGCTGCCGAGAGCTGCGCCAGCTTCAGAATCCTGCTGCCATCTAGGGATGAGAAGGGCGTGTTTCGCGTGCGGGCTCGGGCTGGATGGCGGGCGGCGGGCGGACTGCGCAGCGTCCCGGTCCCGCCGGCCCCGCGGCTCTGCCCTGCGCAGCACGGGTTATGCCCTGCACAGCCCCCTCGCCCCGCGCCAGCAGCGGGGAACCCCGCAGACCCCACCGGGCAGAGACCGTACGGTGGACGCCTGAGAGCGAGTGAAAACGCAGACAAAAACAGTGAGAAGGGAGGAAGAGAGCGAGAGCAAACAGCTAGGCAGCGAGGGGCAGACACATTGCAAGGACAGGGACAGAAAGAGGGTAGGAATGCGAACCTACGGGGTCTATCAGTCCGATCAGACATTGCCTCACAACATGCCGTGTGTGTGTTTAAGGAACCTGGTCACTGTCATCACCCTGGGCTCCACAAGCAGCATAACCAGATCAAAAGCGTCAAGCGACTTCATTTTACATATATCATTTAAATTTCCTCTTGCAAAAAGGAGGAGGGAGATACCGCCTTTAGTAAAGACCGTACAGAAAATCCAGGAAGAGGAGACTTAGAGTTAACTTTGTTAGGATGTAAGCATGTCTTTTTTTCTACAAACAGAACAATGGGGCTTTCAAAGAAGCAAAGGGGAGAGGGTTGGCTAGAAGGGAAAAGGGGGGGGGGGGCATGGATTGGGGAAGGGGCCCTGCTGTTGGCTGGGAAGCCCTGCTGGGAAACTTCAAATCAAATTCTTTCTGAAAGGAAGTGTTATTAAAAGTAACTTTAATCCTTCCAGCCAGACAGCTCATAAAAGCATACAATTAAGTCAAACAAATGACAAGAGCATTTTCTCCCCTACCTGTTTCCCCCTTCTGAGAGTAATTACTACAGGCTACGCGTGTCTCATTTTGTGCAAACAGAAGCAGGGTGCTTTGGTAGGTGCCAGGTTCTCTCACTCTCCTGCTTCTTCCTTTCTCGCTGCCCCACCCCAAATCCGTTCAGTTCTTGGTACCAACCAGCCTGTCTACAGATCCAGCCAAGAACAAAGGGGCGAATTTCAATATTTCCTCTTTGTGCAAGGTTAATTGAAAATCAAAAAGTCACTTTTCAAATGTCATATTAAACTCGCCACTGCATCAATTTCCTTTTGGTTCCCATCTCCATCGGCGAGAGAAAAGTGTTTTGGAGGATGGTGGGGAGGCGGGGAAAGTAGGGACACAATGAGGAAAAAGAGGAAGAAAGAAGTGAAGGGATTAAAAAGAAATCACAGATACACACAGACTTTGATTGCAGATACGCTAACATGCAGTGGAAAATTGTTTCCCAGAGTGTCCTCAGTCAAAGGCAGTCTTTGCATTCAATATTGTTACTTGATATTCCAAAGGCAGAATTGTATCCTAAACCTAGGGAGATTAGGCCTCCATGTTTTTATGTTTTAGTAGACAGATCACAATATGATTGTCATAAATGCCATGTTTTAAAATCTTAAAGGGGAATGCAATAACCTGACTGTTTTCATTCCCCCTTCCCACTTTTTATTCCCCTTTGAAAGAGGCACACACACACACACACACACACACACACACACCACATTGTCTATACACAAACACATCCACATAGCTAGAGACACAGCCCCGCAGGCTTCAGACCGGCTAGTTTCTGTCACACGGTATTTTGGAATCTTTGGGCTGGAGTTTAGTTACACAGCACCATGAGCTTTGCTGCTGCTCCAGTATCTGTTGTCTTTCTCTAGCATTCCTGAGACTCAGTTTCCTCGTCTATAAAATGGGGCATCAGACCTGCCTCCTAACATCACTGCTGAGATTCTGTGAGATACTACATGAACAGAAGAAGCACATATTAATTTTTAAACCAATTATCAGTTTCCCTAGATCTGGTCTTGTTCTTACCAGTGTTCCTGACGTCTGCAGAAAGGTCAGGCTTTGTTGTGCCCACTGGATGTGTCTCCTATATTCCCTGCTTCTCTGCTCCAATCCCTTACCAGTCTTCCCTGAAGCCAATAACTTCCCTGACCAGTCACTTTAGTCCCTGTCTCATGCCTGTCACCACTTTTCTTTGGGCAGCATTTGTTCCCATATAAATGTCTACTGGTATATCTGTAACCACTTATTGCACATATTTTGTTGAAATATATGTGTCCTCTTCCCACTCTCTAAATATCTTGAAAACAAGGACCATTATCTTTCATCTTTCTCACCCAGGACCCTATGGGTAGATGCTTAATAAACAATTGTTAGAAGATGAAGAATTATGAAGAAGAAAATGGATCTTGGGGTGTATCAGCATAATATCTAGACAATTTCCAAAGGAGTTCAGTGATTAAAAAACAACAAACAAACAAACAAAAACAAACAAAAAATCTGGTGGTTGTGTTGGGTCAGCAAAAAATAGTCAAATGATTGGATAAATTAATACTTTCAAATAATTGTGTTAGAATTTGTAGATATAGTCTAAGTAGACAAAATATATGCATCTCAAAATGTTCTTTTATTGGTGAGTCTGCTTACTTAACATAGTGTTACCTTGAAAATGCGGTGGCATGACCTACTATTTTCTTAATCCACTTGGGTTTCCTAATGTTATCTGGAACACTACTCCCCTAACAAAACTCCCTATAAGAAAGATGGAAGAAGGGAGGGAGAGAAGAAAAAAAAGAGGAAGGAAAGAAATCAGCTAAGTTTAACTGATAAATCTACTCTGGAGCTGGAGTAGAATTCTAACAAACTAGATGGGGACAGCTCTAAAGAGCATCTTTTAAATCCCTACATTAGTACATGGCTTAGACTAGTGTATTATTGTTCCTTATTATTATTATGTAGAGTTCCAGAAAGAGAGTCTCTAGAATCTTTATAAGGCTCTTACAAATGTGAATCGACAAATAAGGACACGAGTAGAATTTATTTACAATGGTTGTACTAAGTATTGGAATTTCTGGATATGCATAGTGAAGGAAAAGTCTGAGAGCTTTGTTTTAGTAAAACTGGAATCTTGCCCTGACACTACCTATAATCTTCTGTATAGCCTTGGCAAAACAAACAAACAACCAAACAAACAAAAGACACAAAAAACAAATTTCTCAGATACTCATTTTCCCCCCTGGTCAATGGTGTAATAATCCTGACCTAACACATGGATTATATAGTAAGAATCAAGTCAGTCAATATCTGAAATTGTGGAAAAGTTATATGCACAATAGAACTAGAAGATGGCATTTGTATGTACTATATTTTAGTAATCTATGTGAATATACTGAATGTTTCCTGTATGATGAGTTTTCCTTTTCTTTTTTTCCTGTTCTGGGCCAGGAGCTGACCTGCAGTTGGCTTGAATCTCTTAAAAAATAAAAGATACTAGATTAGAGTTTGCCACATTACAAATAATTTTTACTGTGCCCCAATGATGCACATTAAGGCTTAAACCTCAAAGAACCATTCCCGTTGAGAAGGTGGATATAAATGCTGCAAGGTCTGACAGGAAAGGGAGCTGTGGTGAAGGTGGGACAGCTAGGATTTGCCAGACGCATGTCTGTGTTCATTTGCTTTGCATGCTTTTTATTTCCTTCTCTTGCTTTCTCTTTCTAAAAGTCTCTGTATTCCCCTTACTGCTAGTATTTTGTGAGATATTCAAAATGTGTATTTAATCCATCCAAGTTTGTAGTCTCCAGTGTCAAAGCTTCTGCTTAATGCTGAGTTAATGCTCGGTCGTGCCAAAGCTTGAAGCTTTCAACACAGCCCTGAAACCAGCTGCGACACATCACTAACACAGAGGCTTTGGCTCCAGAGACTGCTGCCTGCATGGAGTAAATGCATCATTTCTTAAAGCTGTGTCAGTACAGTCTAAGAGCTGTGTAGACTGTAATTGGGGATATTTGAAAACAATTATATTTGAAACCATTTTACAAGAATTACCTGGGTGGGCGGGCTTCCTTAGTTTGTCTTCTAAACATCTTATGGCCCCCAAAACAAGTCTATCACTTTGGGAAGTTTCTGCTTTTAATCAGATTGTGTTTCTTTCTTTCCCTCAGCTGGCTTTCCTTTTTAAATGAGCTGAGGTAAATAAATTTGATGAGGGAGATGTTTTTCTGTGTATAGTCTTAGAATTACTGGTTTTGGAAGGAAGAAAACCTCTGGGATATCTTCACCTCAACCATTGCTTTTCCAAATGTGGTCCACAGACAAATAGCCTCAGCGTCTCCTGGAAGCTTATTAGAAATGAAAATTAGATACTAGGTCAGTCTCTCGGGGTGTGCCCAGGAATGTATGCTTTAAGAAACCTGTGGGTGATTTTGCTCAATACTGAAGTTTGAGAACCATAGCTTTAGGCTATCTAGATTCAGAAACTTCTGGTATTACATCCTTGGGAGATGGTCATACAGTCTCACTCAAAACATTTGAATGACGGGAGGCTTACTACATTACCAGCAACCTGTTCTATTATTAAAAACTGTTATAAAGTCCTTTAAAAATGTATTGAGCAGATATCTGCTTCTACACCATTTACTGGTTTGATTCTTCTTATCTTCCATGCTTGACATAGAGCAGGTGGTCAATATACTTCTATTAAAAGGAAGAAAATACTGATCTTAGCTTTGTCTTCTAGATATACCTATCTAATTCAATAAATTCACCAATCCTTGTTCTGTGAGGAAGCCCATCATCTATTTGAAAACTGCTAAGATGCCCCAGTCCTCTTCTCTTTAGGTAATAATGGCTCAAGCTCTCACTCCCTCCTAAGAAGACACTGGACCCAGGCTTGGGTATTTCCTGCTGACTCTCCTCTAGATATGGGCTCTTCCTACAATCAGAACAATAAAACCCCCAGGACCTTTATATATTATCTGAAAATAAACCAGATTTCCCTGTCTTGTAGAGTGCAAAAAGATTTTTTTTAAGTAAACTTAGAATTTCAAATTTAAATGTTAAAATTACTATTATTCATTCTGACCTGTTGAGCTTTACCTGTTTTATTATTTCTTTGTTGACAGTATTTCCCCTGTACTTCAGATATCTTAAAAAAAAAGGTGAAAAATGATAAATGCTTGTAAATGAAAAATAGTAAACTATGAAAACATTAGAGAAAACTAAATACCCATGATTACACAAGTTAGAAGAAAGAGCAGTCAGTAATTCTCTCTCTCTGCCCCCTGTCCTTTCCCTATACATATAGAGGAGAATTAGCAAGGACATAGGTATTAGGGTCAGGTAAGTAGATGGGGCGAGAATTAGGTTCATTTAAAATATATAATATAAATCTGTTTGGATATATGTATAACTTTATAAAATTGGGATTATATTCAAATAATTTTATAGTCTACTTTTAAAATTAACTCTTTATCTTGAACATTTTCTTGTACCAGTAAGTATTCACAAAACGTCGTAACTCTCAGTGACTTCAGAGTATAAAGCACATGTGGCATAATGATTTAAATGGATTTCCTATTATGTGGCTGTTATGGGCTGAATTGTTTCCCCTCTAAATTCATATGTTGAAGTCCTAATGCCCAATATCTCAGAATGCCACTGTATTTGTAGATAAGGTCTTTAAAGTGGTAATTAAGTTACAATGAGGTCATTAGGATGGGCCTTAATCTACTATGACTGTTATCTTTAGGAGATTAGGACAGAGGCCCACAGAAGAAAGGACATATGAAGACACAGGGAAAAGACAGCCATCTATAAACTAAGGTGATTGGATGTGGAAGAAACCAACCTGCCAGCACCTTGATCTTGGACTTCCAGCCTCCAGAAATGTAAGAAAATAGATTGTTGCTTAAGCCACTCAGCCCATTAAACGTTGTAATGATAGCCCTAATAAACAAATACAGTGACTACAGTTTTCTCATAATATTCCTATTAATAAATAACGCTTGTATGTCCTGACACATAAATAATCATGTACTTCACTGATTATTTTCTCAAAATCAATGTCTAGAAGTAGAATTATTGGATCCAAAAATGATTAGTTAGTTTGGAATGTTGACTAATTCCAACATTAATTAATTCCAGTGTTAATTGGATTCATTATTTAAAATGTTGATTTTACCATAGAGGGTACTGACTATTCTTTCCTGTCCCACAAATTAAATAAAGTTTATTCTTTATCTCCGTGTTAAACCACATTAGGGCAAATATAATGTCTTAAAGTCCAAAGTTATATACCTTCCATCTGATGAACACACACGTGTGCGCGTGCAAAGTCAGACAATTAAGTTTGCAAACTCATCCTATAAAAAGTGCTACATACCTCATTGCTAAATATCCTAGAGTCACCTTTGAAGAACTCCCCTCGGGAAGGTATGCACTGATGCCAACGCCTAGTCCAACCTTCAAAGCAATTTTGGAACTCTTTTTCTGGAATGTTCATCAGAGCTGTCGTTGTATTACCCTTGATGTCCTGAATGTCATCAAAATGTCTTCCTTTCAATATTTCCTGTATCTTTAGGCAAAGAAAGAAGTCATTGGGAGCCAGATCAGGTGAGTAGGGAGGGTGTTCCAATACAGTTATTTGTTTACTGGCTAAAAACTCCCTTATAGACAGTGCCATGTGAGCTGGTGCATTGTCGTGATGCAAGAGCCATGAATTGTTGGTGTAAAGTTCAGATGGTCTAACTTTTTCATGCAGCCTTTTCAGCACCTCCAAATAGTAAACTTGGTGAATGGTTTGTCCAGCTTGTACAAATTCATAATGAATTATCCCTCTGATATAAAAAAAGGTTAGTAACATTGTTGCAACAAGTTTGCAAAATTAATTGACAGACCTCATATGTGTGTGTGTGTGTGTGTATGTGTGTGTGTGTGTACCCACACATTGTACTATAGTCATTCACTAAGCAACAGAATTGCTCTCTTTCAAACGGCATTTTATCCACCTTTGTAATGTATAGAAGTTGCTTCCCAGAATCAGAAGATTCCTCTTGAGGTAATATAGCTAGAGGACTGTCTCTAGAGATCACTTCTAAAATCTACATATCAGCTGGAAAGGGAAATATTATACTCACAAGGATCCTTCAGCTTGTTAACACCTTAGCATGTTTTTGTTATTGTTTGTTGGTTTGCTTTTCAAAGAAGTTAATGAGTCATTGCTTACCAGGAAAGAATAGAATATTTGTCTCCTTTACCTCAGGATAGTGGTGCTACTATTTTGTAGATGGCTTCACCAGTGGACGCCTCCAAAAATAACAGATCTGGAGCCACAGGAGATGGCTGTCCCCTACAGAAGCCCCCTAGAGGCAGCAGTCCTAGAGGAGAGTGTTATCTGGTATCTACCATGACCATTGGAACGCTATATAACTGGCCTAGATACAGGAAAGTGTCCTACCTTATTTGGGAAATATTCCAAAAACACTCAGAGGGAGAGAGAGAGAGAGAGAGAGAGAGAGAGAGAGAGAGAGAGAGAGAGATTGATTTTCATGTGACTGAAGCTCTTTAAGACTAAGTAGTGATGAGCAAACAAAATAAGGACTGTTACCAGTTTAAACCTTGGGGAAGAGAGGTCCAGGGAAGCAAAGAGTGATGGAGAAACAGTCTCTAAAATCAAAGAGGAATCATGGTGTCTACTATTAACCACTTTGCAGTTCCTGACATTTTCTGTATCCAAAGCAGGGCTCTGAGAGTGACATGGGTTTCAAATGGGTTTTCCAAATCACCTGGCCCTCAGGGTTTAATGCTGTGGCCTAGTCTCAATGGAAGGCAGCTATAGCAATATGGTGAAGAATAAAACCTACACATTTACAAAGGTAAGGTACTTAAAGTCCTACCAGTAAAAACCATTATCTTGTTCGACTTTAAATCCCTCCCCTTAACACACTTCTCCCCTTGGGGCATAGCATTGGAATGGCTACAGGAAATTTTTAGATCCAGCAAAGAGGAAGCTGAGTTGGGGTTACCTTTGGTTTCTGTTTAGTGAGAATGCAGTTTGTAGTTTGTAGTCCACATGTGAATAAATTCTTGCTAGCCACCCCTGAGTAGTCACAGCTTCCTGCACTACTCTCACTGCCCACTGTGTTGATCCACAGGGAGTGGTGATTTGAAGGTGCAGGATCAGGGGCTGTATCTCAGTATGGAGGTGCCAGGTGCTACCTGGCTGGCACTCAAAGGATGATGGGACTGGGGAACAATGAAAGTTTGCCAAGTATGGAGCCAGAGCTCATCTGCAGAAAATTCTTCCAAACCTTACTGCTCAAGTATAAGGAAATTTTGATAGCATTTTCCCCACAAGTGATAAGAATCTGAAAATATTGTCCAAATTTACCAAGACAAATTGACGAAACTGAAAGACATATTAAAAACAAAAAAACAAAAAAAAAACCATCAGCAGTAAACATCAAATTTCAATCATGTTAGGAGAAAGACTGAATTTCCTATTATCTTAAAGAGAATATTACAAAATCTTTGTCTTACAAGTAGTATGCAGTCACAAAATGTAGAAAACATTGTGAAGAGATAAACTCTGGACATTTTCTACAATGGGATGCTACTCAACGAAACAGACAACTGAACTGTAGATATAGGCAATCACTTGGACAAATCACAAAGATATGTTGTTAAATAAAAAAGTCAGTCCAAAAAGTTTATACTAGTATATAATTTCATTTGTATGATGTTCTGGAAAAGGTAAACCTATATGGAAGGAGAACAAATCAGCATTTTCCAGGGGTTACGGTTTGGGAGTAGTGGGTAGGTTTAACTATAAGGGCATTATGAGGGATTTTGGGGGGCGTGTGGTTAACTGTTCTGTATCTTCACTGTGTTAGTTACATGACTCTACATCTGTTAAAATTTATAAGTTTTATGAAAATTATAAAACTTAAAGTTAATTTATAGTAAGTCAATTACATTTAAAAATATTTTAAATATAGAAAATATTTAAAAGTTAATATTCTTTATGTCTATACAGAGTAGTATCTGTGGATTTTTAAGCTTTTAAAATTATAATTTGTCTTGATTTCTTTTATTATACTGCACAAGTATTAATTTTTGTGCCTGATATTTTTTGTTCATACTATTGTAGTTATTTATTTGTTTGTTTGTGTTGTATTGTTTTTCTTAAAAAGAAATTAGATAGGCCTGCAGCCCCCCTTCTCCCCTAAAATGAAACAAAACAAAACAAAACAAAAACAAAAACAAAAACAAGTCTGCTCCTAAAGTGCAGGAACACACATCAAATTGGAGACACTGTTTAGTGAGAGAGTAATTAACCTACATTTCTCTCTTTGTCAGGGACTTCACTCTAAAACCCTAGCATCAGTCAGTGGTTATATATAAATTCACTGCCAGCTACTGTGGGTACAGAAGGTGGATATAGGAGAGACTCTCAGATACTATGACCTTATGGGCAGAGCCCTGCAGGGAAATGTGCAGAGAACCAGAGGCAGAAAGGCAGAGCTGCCTTGGGGGCATCATACAGTGTCTGTTTCTAGGAGAAGCCTTCTCTGGCCATGCCACAGATGGTGCATCTCAAGGGCTTCAACCACAAAGCATGGTCTGGGGACATTCCATGCTATGCTGGCAAATGGTAGAAGAATTACTATGATGGAAACAGGAACAGGTTTCCATTTGCTAAGTAAGTTTCCATATTTTCTCTAGAAAGTGGTTTTACTTTGAGTGAAAATGAAATACTCTGTGGATCCACTGGGAGAGTAAAATAACCCAGACATCAGTGTGCTATGCTACAGCATTTTGGCCACCAGATTAAGGGTGATGTGCAAAGGACAGGGCGCCAAAGAAGGAATTCTCGGAGTCAGAGAGATTCTGGGTTCCCAGGGCTTTAAGTTGGACCAGAAGTCTTTGGAATCTGATGACTTCTCTCAGGTAGAAGCTAGCTGCACTAGATAGGAATTTTGGGTCATCTTTATAAATACGTGAAGGAGAGAAATGGCATGTGGACACTGAGAGTGACAACTGCTGGTCACCATGCCCTAGAGCACCTCAGAACTGGAAATCAGACAAAGACAGCTTGCAAACAAAGCAGAGGAGCAGAGGAGCCCACATATGGAATTATACCTACGGAGCATCAGGATACTTTTGAAGTAGGTAAATCTAACCAGAATCTGTGGTCCCATTCACAGAATGATGACATGATCACATTGTGAAATTGATCACCTCACTAAAGGGAAGAGACATGTTACCTGTGGTGAGGTACAGAGACAGAGAAAAGTACAATAGTTAACAGGTTGCCATAAAACTGGGTCTGAATCTTCACCCTACAACTCATAACTTATATGACTCTGCAAACGATTTAATCTCTTTATGCCTCGATTTTCTCATCTGAAATAAGAATGTAGTAATACGAACTATCTCACTGATGTGTTGTAGAGATTACATGCAATAATGTATACAGAGTACTTTACACAACACCCATCATACAGTAAACAAACAATCGCTATTACTGCTGTTCTTAAGCGTTGCATTTATCACCTCCAATGGAATGCGTCTTATTCATACTTGTGTCGCTACGGTCACATGCTGCTTAATGATGGGGTTACATTCTGTGAAATGTGTTGTTTTGTGAACATCATGCTTATAGTAGGTGAAGCCTACTATACACCTAGGCTGTATGGTACAGCCCACAGCTCCTAGGCTTCAAGTCTGCACAGAACACGAGATTAAATCAAGCACAAGAAAAAATGATGTGATCGAGAGTCGCATAAGCACGAGATATATGCGGTTGCTACGGGTGCAACATGGCATATTGCTTTACAGCAAACTTTTTTTTTTAATTGTTATCTTTTTGTTTTAATTTATTGGGGTGACAATTGTTAGTAAAATTACATAGATTTCAGGTATACAATTCTGTATTAAATGGAAAGAATACACACTAAAATAATGGCAAAAAGTATAGTATAGTAAATACATACACCAGTAACATAGTTTATTATCATTATCAAGTATTATATACTGTACGTAATTGTGTTATATACTTTTATACAACTAGCAGCGCAGTAGGTTCCTTCACATCAGCATCGCCATAACCACGAGCGTAAAGTATTGTACTATGTCATTATGATAGCTATGACATCAAAGGGCAATAGTGATTTTCCCACTCTGTTCTAATCTTATGAGACCACTGTCATAGATGAGGATTGTCATGGACTGAAATGTTATGTGGCCCATGACTGTATAATGTTCAGCTTACGATATTTGTCTAATAAATGTTAATCACACGGAAATTGTCTGATTAGGTAGCTTGGATAGAAAGTCCAGTGTTTCCAACAGGGAATCCTGGATCACAGGCCTGGAACATGCATTCTGTAAGCACTGATACTGGCCCTGGAGGGTCCTGGAGTTCAGAGTCCATAAAGTTCACTTGCTGGAGTGACACTTCACTATGGCAGGTAGTGGTGTGGTCAGTGGAAGTTAAGAGAGAATATGTCAGAATTTCAGAGAGGGAATCACTATGGTTACACAGCAGAATTTCTAGGGCTTGAATGTCTCCAGCCACTGGGTCAGATATGATACCTAGAGACAATCATTTCTACAGGCCAAAAGAAAGAGAGAGAGAGAGAGAGAGAGAGAGAGAGAGAGAGAGAGAGAGAGGTGGGGGGGAGAGAAGAAAGGGAGGAAGGACATCCTAGATTTCAGGCCCATCAGATAACCTTTAGCTTCTAGGCTTCATTAGGTTTAGTGAACAGTTATGTTACCATCTTTGGTTAAGTTCTAATAAAGCCTATTCTCACAAGCCTTTCATCAATTCTTTTCTCTTGGGCACAATAGTTAAGATGCCAAAAGCTTGTGTCCAGTTGCCACAAGGTGGATTTCTCCTCACAGCTTCCCAAGCTGTTGGCAAATAAGAGCTCAGACACCTCTCTTCCTAAGTAATAATCTTTGCATCCATTTCATTGATGCTAAATTTTAAAAAAAGAATAAGAAGAAATAACAAACCTCTGAGATTAAATAATGATTTTCTCATTTTTATATCCTATACTTCTTATTTTATAGTATCGATATATATATACTTGATGAAATAACTCCCGAGCAGCTTTCTCGAGGGGAATAAAATTTTTCTGACCATCTCAGGAATATAATTACCAGGAACACTACTACTAATCAACACTTATACAGGATATTGATTGTGTTCTTCTCATCTTTCATCTCGGCCAAAATATGTAACCATCGGTGTATGAATCACACTTACCCTGTTCTCTCTGTTTGACATAAACCTCTGCAGCCAAGATTCTCACTCTCATCCTGCCAACACAGATGCTCGGTGTTTTCATCTTAACCAGTTGAATAACAAAGCGAGAAACAATGGAGGGCAAGAAGGCACTGGCCACACAGGCAAGGCTGTCCCTGGAACACCCGAGGCATTTAGTTTTGTCCCTTCTCCTATACATGTATTGCCTCCCTTAATTATTGCTTCAAACAGAGAAAGCACTGCTTTCTTGTGAAAACAAATGGAAACTAAGGCCCAGTTAGATTTAATTTTTTTCTGAGAGGGAGCAGAGTTCAGAGGGACGTTGGAAATGAGTTATTCTTTATTGTAGCCTGTGTAATTCAGGGAACTAGTGTGTCCAACGAATAATAATTCAGAAGCACAAAGGCCTGGATCTTTGAGGCTTGTATTAAAATTAGCTGGGGACTTAACAAGAGACTTTATTTTCATCACGACAATTATTAGTGTAGTCATCACCCCTCTTTCACAGAATTTATTGAACTATAACTATTTGTCCATTTATTTGATTTCCACACTGGACTCAGTGGCAAAAACAACATTCCTCCCATCTATTCACCAACAAGCACAAAGTCATTTCACAAGAAGAGATTATTGAACAAATAATGCTGACATGTTTGGCCCTGAATATTTTATGAAAATTTAAAAATGTAACAGGGATTTACAAAAGATGTAAACTAAAATTAAAGTCAAAACTTTGATCCAGCCATTAGCGGCATTTATTTTTACTAAGCAACACTGGAATTTGGGATGAGTGAGTAACTAAGTACCCAATTCTGAGTAGAAATGAAGAAGGGTACCTTTTGGGTTTGGAAGCCTGATGCAACATAAAAGGCCAAGCGATGCTGGGACGTTGGCTTCACCAGGCCACAGATCTGATGCTAAGTGAAGTACACTGATAGCTACAGTTATTGAATGAAATGGTCTCAGGGGTTTTATCTGACTATTAACTGACCTTAGAAAAATCAACTGACCTCAGAGAAAATCTGTGGTAGCATAAGTCAGACTTGCTAGGGTCCTTTGGAGGAAAAATGTACACAAAATTATGTCTGGTACTCAAAAAGAGTGAGCATATTTCCATTTGGAGAACTTGGGAAATAAGTAAAGCTAGCAAAGATAGGGTCCAGAATACTCTTGCAAGAGTGCTACTTATGTAATGTCACAGGGATGCTATCTGAGCACCTTGCTTCTTGGTTCTTGGTGTAGATAATGCTTATCCCAACCGGTGGGTCTGAAAATTTTGGGTGGGTTTATAAAGTGGCTTCATCTTTTGCATTAAAAAACATCTGATATGCCTGTCTTCGTCTTCTCCCCACTCCTCTAAACTCAGTTCACTATGTTTGGTTTCCTTAGGCAAATGCATCCTTAAATATCTTTACCTAATTGTCCTACTTGTACTCCAAAAGCAACCACAAGGCTGTTCCCTGTGAAGTGACGTTTATTTGATTAATTCCTGAAATATTCTCTTTATCATGAATTCCTCTCTTGATCTGATTTTTAAGGTCTTCTCATCATGAACATGAACCGTCTGTACAACCAGTCCTTTCACAGACTTTGAAAATTTCTTTAATTTAAACACACACACACACACACACACACACACACACACTTCACCAGGTTTTTCTTCTCTGTCTAATTTGTCTTGTTCAGGGTGCCCTCAGATCTGGGAATTCTACCAACTGGCCTGGGTGGAGCATGTCCCCTCTTACATAGCAGTCCAGCATCCTGGAGGGTCCATCTCTGCTGACTGGTCCCACACAATGAGAAGTCAGTCCAAATGGAGAGGGTTACCAGAACCACACTACTCCCCAGCTCCCCACAGTTCTGGAGTTCATAGGAGTAGATCACCTCTCAGTAGAAATCCAGATGCTGTGCCCACACTTTATGCTTTGACACCCCTCTTCTCAAATATTAGCAATAGTAGAATTAGAACTTATCAAACTGTGGGCTTGAAATGAGGTTGACTGACTAGGAAGGCAGGGGCCCTATAAGCAGCTTTGTCTCAGACTGTGTTAGCACCTACTGTGATTAGTTGCACCAGACCAATTTTCCCAGCAGTATATGCTCTTGCTGCTGCCAGACTCCTTGGGACCAAACTTACTCAAGTTGCAAGCGCCTCACCTGCCCTTAAACATTTGTTTCAAAACAGTGAATTCATATTTCATTAATTTAGTCCTTTAAAAATTAGCTCTATAATGTATTTCCTTTTGACAATTCATTTAAAATCCACATCCCCTTTGTTCTCTAAAGCCTATCCTCCTTTTCTTTTCCTCAGTTTTCCTATAGTGTATAATCTACATTGCAAATTTAGCAATTACTCCTGGTGTTAGTCTTTCATGTAATGCTTTAAATGGTCCTTTTAGATTTTCCTTCCTCCAGGCAGGTGGTAGGATTGCATTTCCATACCTCCACTGAGGTTGGATGGACATGTCCACTTGATTTTCTTTTTTTTTTTGTCAATAAAGCTGTTAGATTCAGTACACACTCACCTAGCTCCCCGCTCCTATTTTGAGAATTATGAAAGCACAGAAATGGAGCTCCCTTCAGCTGATCCTCTGGCCGTTAATATTAAGAGTGGAGGCACCCAGCTAACTCATTGTGGACAAATACATTTTAATGTTTCTTGCTTCTGAGGTTTTTGGGTGATTTTTTATCTTTGCATAACCAAGTCCAATCTGGCAGATACCGTCTCTAAGACCTTGGTGCCCTAGGTTATATTATTGATAGGACTGTAGCACTTAGGAGCAAGGATTTCCTCTATTTGTTTTATATCTTTTCTGTATTTGAAAGAGGACTGGAGATATGTAGGCAATAATTCATTTGTTCAATAGAAATTGATTGAACACACATCCTTGCTTTATCTCTTCTGACAGTGATTTTTCTTTTTTTTTTCTGTAAAAAAGAGAATTGGGTGATGGAAGTACTTACTGAATGTTGTCAAGGTCACTTGGTATAGAAAAATTGGCCAAAATGCCGTTCGAAAGAGAAAGTGAGGAGTCCTCAAGTTGTGGAAACTAACTTCAAAGTATAACTAACAAGTGCCTAGTGGGAAAATCAGGGCATCAATCTGAGTCAAAAATCATCAAGATAATACTTCATCTGTGTGTGTGTGTGTGTGTGTGTGTGTGTGTGTGTGCATGAGTGCATGTGTGTGTTTTCTGTATCACATATTATTTTTCTTAGGACTCCTAAGCGAGTACTGAGGAAAGCTGAGATAGGAAACAAACAAACAAACAAACAAACAAACAAAAACATGAGGGAGAAAGCATGAATAAGTATGTTGCAATTGTGTAGTGGTACACACTATATAAGGGAAACAGATTGAGAAGAGTAAAATCATTCTGGAGGGAAAGACCATGTGAAACTTTATGGAACTGTTGAGACTGAAGATGAGCCTTAATAATCGCGCAGGCAGGAGACACAGCTAAGCCTATTTTGCCACGATAAGACCATGAACAACATGTGTTAGAGGGAGGAGAGGAGATCGAGGCACCAAGTGTATTAGCTGGTCATTCATTCATTCTTTCATTCAACAATTATTATTAAAAACTGAAAACTTCCTACATATTGACCATGGTGGGAATATAGTGGCAAACAAGATATCGAGAACCCCTATCCTCATTGAGAGTTATAGTCTAGCTCAGGAAAAACAAATGATTAGTTAACTTAGAATTGTGCTGAATGCTGCAGGGAAGTACAGTATGATTTAAAGGTATAGACAAAAATGGCCTAGTCTGGGGTTGGCAGGGTGGAGAAAGCTGGTCTTGGGAAATAGTACCACTATTAGAACTAGAACTTATCAAGCTGTGGGCTGGAAATGATGTTGACTGACTAGGAAGGCAGCGGCTCTATAAGAAGCTTTGTTCTTCTTACCATGGAAAGAGGGTTCTTGAATAAAGTAAAGACATGGCCAGATTTGCATGGCTTTGCTTCTCTTGTCAATATTCCTTAGCATAAATCTCTCTGACTGATCTTGGTTCATTTAGGGGATGATCCCATGGGGCCATTTAAGACCATGTCTTAAGAAGTGAGAGTTAATATAGCAGTTTCTAATTCCGTCAGTCTTCCCATTACTATGGTCTCAAAATATCTAAACTATGGTAGTGTCTAAAATAAGTCTTATGTACACTGAATTTTCAACAAGCTGGGGTGACTTCCTTGAATGGTAATGGTGGGAGCATATTTTTCTTTTGAAGTTGTTTATATCTAATGAGCTGTATGTCTGTGTGTGCTTGTGTATATGCATGTGTCATGTAAATCATAAATGTGCAGGAAGATGTCAACATTACCTCATCTGAAACTTTCACTTTAAACATAAGGGAATTACTGGTATTCACTCATTTGGAAATAAACCTTTAAAGAATGTATTTGGGTTGTGTTAATAATTGTTTTCAAAGTGTCATTGGAGATACTCTTTTTTTTTTTTTCTTCTTTTTTTTCCTTTCAGGATCCAGAACAACTTATTCCAGCTTTCTTTTTTGGGATCAGCCAATCCTACCTCTCCTTAGAGGCTGTCACTTGAGGTAAGTGGAGCAATGTGTGGCTGGAAGTTGGGGGACGGTTGTTAAAAGCTGGCATCATTGCTTCACCTCCATGGAACTTCTGCAAGGGAGGGTTTGATGTTACTGAAATCTTTCTGAAATGAAAAGACAACCTCACTGGGAAACATTGAAGTGTCCCAAAAAAGTGTTTCAAAGTCATCCTGAGGCAAGATTGGCAAGATGGAAGCTGAGTCGCTGCATGCTAGGACTGTGGGGCCAGACTTGTGATACCCTCAAATGACAGAAGAGGTGGGCTATGGCAGCAGCTGTTAAGGGGAATGATAAGAAGTGGGGAGACTGCACAATAGAAAGGAAGGAGAAATGCTCTAAGGCGACACTGAAGCAAAAATTCAAACAGTGTGGCTCAGACAGGTGGTTGGACAAATCCACTGGCAGATGGGACAGTAGTATACAAAAGAATCAGGAATCTATGTGGGGTCTTGAGAGCATGGTTCAAAGCCCACTTTTCCTTGGTGTAGCTTGAGGAAAATGAGAAAGTTCTGGCTCTTGATTACTTGTGGTCAATGGAATAAATATAAGAAGGAAAATGTCCTAGACTGGATAGTCTATGTTCCACTTCCACTGTGAACACATAGCAAAGTACTGTGTGGCTTAGGGAGACTAGCAGCTTTAACATAAACTGTGGGATGCATTTTTCCCATTCGGACCAGACATATTTAATAAGCACTTACTATATACTGAATATTAGGGCAGGCACTGGGAAATCAGTGGTAAACAAGACAGCCTATGGTTTCTGACTTGTAGATCTTAGGGTTTTTTCTGGAAAAGTCAGACAAACGATAAGCAATCATAATGCAATGTTATAAGGGACACAAATAGGAAACTATAGGATACGTTAGAAACATCGAAGACAGATTTTGGTGGTAGGAGGGGATCAAGGAAGAGCTTCAAGAAAATGTATCTAAGAAGCCAGCTAGATAAAGAATGACTAGTGGGTTGATGAGGGAACTAGAGCAAACTTTAGAGAGTGGGTTCCAATCAGAAAGAAAAGAAAGTTATCTGCAAAAGTCTGATGGTGTGAGAGTTTGTTGCAATTCAGAAAGACATCAAGGTTTATCATTATGCCTGGTGTACAGTGCTTAGTTAATGAATTGGAGATATAAATTGTAATCTAGTTCTTAGAAATGAATTCTCTTTTGCTTGTTGAACTGTAAACCACCTTGAGCTGGGACATATGCACATTAATAGAATATGTGAGTCTAAAGGAATCCTCTGAGTAGAATTCTCTCATGATTTCATTCCTTTACTCTGTTGACTCAAATTTTGGCCTCTGTTAGCAAAGTTTTGGTCAAATGGAACCAACTCTTACCATCTAGTAATACACACACACAGGCACACACACACAATATTCAATTTTTGTTCTTCACAATTCACTCTACGTCATTCCCTGATAATTTCTTCATCTATACAAAAAAAATTTGAACCCAGTGAAATTACACAAACGCACACACACACACACACATTCATACACGTCATGATTCAAACAATGTTTAGACTATCTAAATATCCATTTTATAGAGTACTTTGATCCAATTTACAACGTTTTAAAATGCAATTAAAAAAAGGCAAAACATAAAATGGACTGAGAAACATATGTGTGGTTTAGGAAAAGCACTCACATATACTGATGGGGTCCTACAGTTAGTATTAAGTAGGAAAACTATTATGTATGAAGAAACTATTAAGTATGAAAAGTATTAAGTATAAATATATCAAATAATATAATAAGGTCCACTCATTATCAAGGATGAATGAGTGCTCATATATGAATATTTTTTAAAGGAAATCCATTGTCCTAAACTTTTTGTTCCTTTTGAGAGTATTTTTCCCACTTTTGTTCCTTCTGAAAATGTTTTCTCCCCTTCTCATTGGCAGGAGGTAGCAGGTGGGGTTCTGCCAAAGAGGATCTTGGAAATCACCTAGGAACTCCAAACTGAGTGCCAGAGTGGGCCAGTGTTCCTGTTAGTGGGTTTCCAAGTTCTGAACATTGGGATCTTGAATACAGCTGGAGGCCATTCTGGATGTGGGACAACAGAACTTGGAAGAAAGCTGGCTATGAGCTGGTCAACACCCAGGTCACACACAGATTCTTTGTTGTGGTGGAGAAGTTGGGGGTCAGCTCATGGGGGAGTTGTGTTTTGGAAGACCCAGAAGTGCAATAGGCTTTACTTTTTAAGCAGTAACCCATTAAAAATGAAAACAAGAAGAGGCTTTTGATCTGTGCTTGGAGCCCTAGAGAACCAAAACCCAAAATGGAATTAGAATTCTACAGTTTGAAGGTTTGTGACCAAATTCATAATCCACAGCCGTACTTTTTCTTATTCAGTCCAGCACTTTTAAGAACTGAAATCAGTTTCTTTTATGTTATGACAGGTTTTACATTAAGTTACTAAAGTCTCCAAAGTTACAACATTTAATCAGATACCTAAAAACAAAAACAAATTCATTGACATTAATTTTGTTTGTTACTTATAAAAAGAGGAACGAACCAAATAAATTTCAAACTTACATTCAAGTTAAAAAATGTTAAACTGCTTTTCCTTCATGATTTTTCCATTTTCATTTAAGAATTAAAGTGGACTGTGTAAGATTTCCATATACATAAACACCAGGAAATGCCCATAAGAGGAAAAAAACAATTATTCAAGAAGGTATTTCCTTGATGGGTTTGTGTTCATCAATAAACTATATCTTGTTTCAAACCATGCAGACATGGAGGGCTGCTTCTAGAATCTCAGCAGGCTCTTAGAGTGGATTCTACAGCAGCTGATAGGAAATGGAGGAGTAAGGGACAAAATGCATAATGAAGTTTGCCTATAAGTAGCATGACTTCAAGTGAGTTACTAACCTCATCTCTCCTTGTCTCAGTTGACTCAACTGCAACATGGGGTTGAAAACACTGTCTATTTCATTAGGGTTTTCTTATGACTGAATGAGACAATGCTTGCCAAACATTTAAAACCCAGCCTGGAACTTCATAAGTTATCAATAAATATATTGATTACATTCATCGTTGTTGATATTACACAGCAACTTTCCCCAGCAAAGTTGATAACTTTCTATTTTTAGAATAATTGCAAAAGTATAACATCTGAATGAGACCTGAGATGCTAGATATCCACGAGTAGTCAAGAGTGGAAGAGAGGGATAAATGTTATGTCAAAAAGGGTACATGAGTACATGAATAAGAAAATGCCTACTAAAATGTGGAAAGGGATCAAGAGAATGTTTCTTAAATATATGAAGATTGGTATGAATAGAACAAGTACGGCCTCTCTACAACAGAATGCTATATCCTTATATAGAGAGAAAGTTCCAGAATCACCTAGCCTATGATTCAGACCAGTGGCCCCATCTTAAAAAGTAAAACAAACACAAACAACAAAAGCAAACAAACGTGAAATCACATAGCCCAAATAAGATGATATTTGTAATTCAACCAAAAATAAATTAATAGGTAGCACATTTATTCTAAAGGGTCCACACAATTTCTGTTTTTGTCCATCATCCTGGGGATGGCTCAGGTCTTGAAGAGGCAGCATGAAAATAAGGCTCTCTCTATATTCCTGAGAATATTCTTGGTTTCCTTCTCTGATTAAAAATCACAACTGCTTCTTGATGGTAGAAGCTGTATCCCAAAGTCACAGTGAAGCGGGTTTGTATTTGTGTTCATTTTTAAAAATTAAAAAAAAAAAGAAAAATCAAACCTGAGCAAATCTTTCCCTGTACATTAAGCCTTCTGACCTTTATTGAAATAACAAAACAGTTATTCAAAGGATAGAGGGATGAATTAAAGGTAACTTTCTATTTGCCAGCATTCAAGGGGGACATAGCTTGCCTGCTTTTCTCAGAGGACTGTTCTGAGAGAATGTTTGCAAAACACTCAGCCCTCTCAGGACAGTTGTTGAAATACGGTTTTTAAAAATTTAAATGTCTGGATATTAAAAAAAAAAATTGATATGTTAACAATGAAAAACTGCATTAGCAGACTTAAGACTGCCTTGAAGAAACAATACTAAAATGTATATAGGGAAAATAAGTAATTTAGAATCTTGAGTTTTAGGCCTGAGTACCTGTAAGTAACAGTGCGGATTTAAGCAAGGCAGGTAGAGGTAACAGTGTATTTTATTGTTGATGTTGGTAGTGGTGATTTGCTTTGTTTTGTTTTTGTTTTCACTCCTGAATTATATGCAAAATATACAGGGTTATGGGAGAAAGGGACTTGGAAAATTCTATAAAATTCTTGAAATAGGTCTCATATTTATCTCTCTATTTTCTGTCCCCATTGCTATTACCTAGGTTGTGTGTAACAATTGTAATAGTTTCTGAAGTGATCTTCAGCTCCAGCCAACCCCTTTTTCAATCTAATATACATATTCCAGATTTAACATTATTTTTCCTTATTTTAAACCATGAATGATTCACCATTGCTACAAAATTAAGTACAAAATTTGTCCAATATTCAAAGGTCATGAAATATGGTGCTATTCTTACTTTCTACGGGACATTATTTTTTCTTCTACATATAACTTATTTTCCAGAAGAATATTGGCAACATGCATACAACACACACACACACACACACACACACACACAAGCATTGAATCCACTTTGGGGAAGTGTCCAGGTTGAAAACCCACTGATTTCATTGTGTCAGAGGCATTTTTCCCTCTTAGTGCTAAGAGTTTTTCTCGAAGCTGTGCCAAGATTTGGAGGTAACTCCATTTCTACTCACTTAATATCCTTTGGGAGTCTGTTAAATACATGACTTTGACATGAGACATTTGACCTTGCATTATCTTATTTTCCATCCTTGGCGTTATAATCAATAGATCACATAGTGAATAAACACTCTATGTACATAAGACAGTTCATTGCCACAAATGTGGGGAGAAAAACTCTCTTGAGGTTTAGAACTCAGCGGCAGATAAAAATTTCACTATATTACTTTCAGAGAAATACTGATGTTGTCTACATAAGTATCCATCCATTATTTTAGCAACATAGCATAGTACAGAGAAACCCAGAACATTAGTTTCTCATTAGTAAAAGAACAGATTTAAACTATACTCTCAGTCTTTCTCTGAACAGGACCATTCTTTGACTCTGGAAACCTGAAGATCATGTATTAGTTGTCAACTATAAGAAATATGATTCATTTCTAAGACTACATATTAGAATACCACATAATTCTTACTCTTATTTTATGTATTTATTTTCTAAGAATTCAAGGAAGAATTAAATAAGACTAGGTGGAAATGATATATTTTCATTAATAAACCAAAATTCTAATGGTACATCTGCCACCTTTTTATTATAAGCTGAGAACGGACTTTTATTCTATGTGTACATGTCTTCCCATTGTAAAATGGGATAATCATAATCACACAAGGTTATTATAAAGCTAAATTGAGATATTTAACTAAATATATAGATATAGGCATATAGATATCCACATGTACCATCACTGAATACATCATTCTTAGACTTTCTCCTCCTTTTTAAAACATATTATTAAAATATAGCTAACATACATATTATATTAGCTTCACATGTACACCATATTTATTAAACCTGTATATACCTAAAGATGTGATCACCATGATAAGACTTTCTCCTCCTTACCAAAAATTATGTGTTCTAAAAATCTCTAAACATTTCTTTGGTAATTGTAGGATGTCTTATCCGATGGACTATAAAAAAAAGGTAAATAAATAAATAAACATCTGTGTATTTCTGTATGATACAAATAAATAAATCATGACATTTTTCGTTTTTCTTTTTGACTTGCTTAAACATAGGATGACTTTCTACTTTCCAGTAAGGGAACAATTACAGGAAATTGTCCCTCAGATGTTCACAATGAGATGATACTGAGCTATGCATAGTCAATATTTTGGTGGATTTGTGGAGTTATCACAATTGCTAAAATGCATTGTCTCTCTGTTTTACAGGGAAGACTCAAAAGTGGTCTGGGATTTGTCATTTTAACCATAACAATACTTACCAGCCAACCAATATTTACAGATCAAAGTATTCCAAATGAGAATAAGAAACTAGGCCAAGAATAATAAGCCCAATTCACTGCTTTTCATAGAAAATTAAATAATCTCCACTCAATCTAAGTGAAGAAGAAAAAGGCATCTCATAAAAATATGGAGAGTCACATGGAACGTAAGAAGAGGAATTTGACTTCACATTCAGAACAACCAGAAAGAACAATTTAAAATTAAATACATTCCCTCTCAACTTTTCTCTGTATTTCATTAATTCCTGCAGACTGAGTACCAATATTTCTATACTATATATAGAAAAGGAAGTGACTCCACCAACAATTCTCGAAGTATGAAGTAGAGCCTCTGTCTCTGTTCAGAATTCCCGAACTTTCTTGAGTCAAAGCGCAAACATTTTTGTCAGGGAATCTCCTGCATGTACAATGGGCTTGTCCAACAACCAGTTCACTGATTCCAGAAAACTGAAGTAGGTAAACACATAGCAGCTCCTGGTAAAAGTATTTGGATGAACTGGGCAAAGGGATAATTCCCAGAAAGAAAGGGTAAAGATGTTTATCACAAAGTCCCAATGAAGAAATCATCCCAGATTTCTTTGTCCAAAAGTAATTCTCTCTTTTGATAACTCATAGTTTTCATGTCCATGACTCAGACATATTAGTATTTGATTATACACTGTCATATATCCTTCTTGATTACACAGATACATACCTTGTTTCCAAAACCAAGCTACAAATGTTGCAGTGTAGAACCATGTTGAATTTTTGTTGTATGTTGCAAAAGGCTTAGTAGCATGGTGCTGCATACATTGTAGTCATTTTAATAATAATACTTTAATTTACATACATTGTCTCGCATAGGGAACTACAATCATATGTTTAGTTTAATCAAAAAGATTTAACTGAGTTAGTTATCCTGACTCTTTTTCTTTTTTTTTAACTTACAGATAGGTCACTTTAGTCAGATCAATAGAACCAATTATTCATGTTGAAGCAAGTTTTAACACTTTTCAATGATATTTATCTTTTCAGTTATTCCTCCATATGTATATGAAGGGTAAGAGGGATGGCAGGGGTTTAAAATAGCTGCAGAGAAGAGATTGACAGCAGGAAGGAATTGATTGAAGTAGTTAGCAAAAGACACAACATCTCAAACCTCAAAGGAGAAAAGTACTAGTAAAGGCAAGTTGATCAACACTCATCCTTAACTATCATATTCAAATATTTTAAATCCTATTTACAACCCAGATAACTTTTTGAAAAATCTTGAGCAAAATATTCATTTAACTTACAATTGTCCAGACCAAAATTTTCTAAATAAAACACTAGGCTGTAAGTATTTTACAAAATTGTATCTCAATCTATACATATATCGATTAATATGGTGGCTGAAATATATGCATATTTTAGTTGAACTATTTAGAAGTGAATACATATTAAAATTTTACTAAGCTTTTTATTCAACAATCAGAATACTCTGTTTTCCTCAAAATCAATTACACACATTTGCACTTATTACATTTAGCAAACACAATCATTTTGGTGTCATTACTTCTAGGAAATCTTCGAATACTAAGCTGCTACTAGTCACTTTATAAAACAGACTCTCCTATAAAATGTCCCATGTCTGTTTTTGTGAGTTAGTACCCATTGCTATGTATTTGATATTTAAAGAAAGATGTGCTTCTGATTTATTTACCTACTTCTAACCAATTTTAAAATTCATTTTTCTCTCTATTCCCCAGGAATACTTTTTGATATGACTAACATAGTGGTGGTGATGAATGTATGCTTTCTAAAGGATGGGACTCTGTTTCATAAACCATTAAAAAATATATTTATTATAACAATACAATAAGTTGAGAATGACTTGAGTCTTTTGCAAAGCTTTAGAAATGTTTCTCCTACCAACTATAGTTTTTACTTTTTAAAATAAATCATGGCTAATGTCCTCTTATATGATGGTTTTTGTTGGCAAACAGATGAGAGGGACTTGGGAACTCAGGTCTAACCTACTTAAATCAGAGGAAGCATTAGTGCAAATATTCTTAAGTAAGCATCCATTGTCTAATCAAACGAAACTGGCTTACTCAATGTTCAGTAGCATGTCTTTTCAAATCCTGGCTCAGGCTCTTGACTAATGTGGGCTGCTCACTCTGATCCCATTGGGGCTGCAGAAATCTCCTATTTCCTTTCATTTTCGGGTATGCAGCTGCATTTCTAAGCCATGACTACATTGTTAAATGAATCATTGATTTGGAAAATCTGAAGTGACCTTCAGCTTGTTCTCATGCTCTTCCTTAAGTGAAGAGAGGCAAAATAAGCAAAAGATTGGAAAGAGGTAGTTTTTCTAAAGGTAAAAGGTTGGAGACCACTCTATATATGTGTAAGTGTGCTTGTGAATGTAAGGAGGGATTATATTCTATGTTCAGATGTGACATTTTTCATAATAATCTGTGTTTTGGGTATGGCTCAAAAGAAAAAAAGCCTTTTTCTTATAGTATAGAGGCAAACACTGTCCTTGGCATCTCTGTTGTCCCATTAAACTATATGCTACTCAGACTGAAATTCTCTATTGAAGAGGCTTGGGCCAATTCTGAGTCTTTATCTAGTCAGCACAATTGTAGTCTTTCCGAACAGTCCATACCATGAAAAGTTATATGACTTGAAATTCTACTCGCATTACTTTTCTCTAATTTCACCCTTCATTTTCAGTTATTGTTATAGGCAAGGTTTTGTCCACAATTCTAGACATACACCCAGCCCTGTGGAGCAATACAGCATGCCATCAACATCGACTTGCTCCTCTTCATGATGAGTGACCTAGTTAGACGTATCAATATTCAATGAGACATATAGATTACCCTGATGGAACTGCTCAATGCAGTTCATGTAAGGTCAGTAGAAGACGCAGGTATCAAATCCACTGATTCACTAATTGGTCTCATGCCAGTAGTGTCCCTCATCAATATAGTCCAGTTAACCTCACTCTGCTATTCCCCTGAATCCCTTTCCCCTTAGGTGCCAAGTGTTTCCAAAGGTTTCTCTAGATGAAGCAGGTATTGAAAAAGAACTGATAAAAAAAAAAAAAAAAAAAAAAAATCAACCCTTAGGTATAAATGACTGACAAATCTCAACTCTTGTAAGATGGAAAGAACCTGCCATTCACTATGCTTGAAGGTTTCTATTGTGTTACTGGAGCCATAATTCAATTTTCAGAAGAGTTGATGTAAAATGAGAGAGTAAGTTACCTAGATGACCTCTTAGGTCCTTTCTTACAAAACATGGCTTTTAAATTAATTTCCTAAGAAATATAGTTCATTTATTATTAACTCTGTTTTAGAGCCAAGGAAGCAGAGGCTCAGAAAATCCTAGTAGCAGACTGGAGCATAGCCTTCTGACTTGTAGGTTTAGTCATATTCCTGGTCCAGAAGCTGCCTAGTCATTCCAATCAGTTGTGAGGCTTGCATCACGTTCTATTCATAAACTTCCAAAACCAAACCATGTCGACAAACTTTTCTCCTGCCTCTGATATCCCCTAACCATCATCTCATGATGAGTCATTTTTGCTTTCTCTCATCCCATCCTTAATGTTCAGGTGGGTGAACACGATGCCTATAAAAGGCAAGCAATCAATATCCGGGGTTAGACAAAGCTCTGTAAGCCATTCTGCAAGCAGGAGCAAAGCTCCTTGTGTCCTTAACTGTAACCTTGGCACATGAAAAGCGACTTCCATTCCATTTTACCAACGTTTCGGTCAAAGATCAATTGCCATTGTAATTATATCATATATCACTGGATGGGGAATCAGCGAGAGGGCAGGCCCTCTAAACTAATACATATCATTAGCATTTAAAGAACACGAAAAACAAATTGAACATTAGTCCTCATGTAACTCTTTTCTAGAGCAAATAATTTTCCAAATTAAAATGAATAAATTAATGAAATTGCCACATGCCTGGGAATAAACCCCATTGGTAATGTCGTCAAGCCCTCAGCAAAGTTGAGCTCATTGTACTTCTCTGTCTGATCATTATAACATCTAATCAAGGGGAGCTTAAATACTTCAGTGAGTTCTCAAAATAAATTTGATCTATGCAGAACAGGTCTCATGGATTCCTAGGGTTACTGACTAGGTGAAACATGTTTTTGTTTTAATCCCTGTCTCAGCTCAAAGAGGATTAATGCCCATAATTCTCCTATCCCCATTTAATTGAGAAATGAAGTTGAAGAGGCACCTCCTGGAACACTCCACTTTGAAGTATGACCTATCCACTGTCTACACAATAAATCTTTTTTTCTGCTCATACACACTTACACCCATCCTTCCAGTCCTGTAGAAGAATAGAAAGACATTGTATGTATGTCTGAGTATGTGTATTTGTGTGTCTCTATTCCCAAACACACAATATGGTTGTTTTCTCTTTTCCATCTTAGAATTATGCTAATGAAGGCATACTCTGAGAAGCTCAAACTGTGTCTCAAACAGCTGTGACCTTACCTTTCTCTGATACTTTAATATCTTCATTGGTACAAATAGCCCTTTTATTAAAACAACACAATTCTTGCATTCATGTTGTATGATTGCGATTTTTACTTTTTCATTTTCCAAACAGTAGAGGTATAATATCTGGAGGAAAGAAAGAAGGAAGATAATGCACCCTGGAACTATTTCCTCAGCAGCTGGACAGACATTCGTACAAAAGGGCCAGCATTCTAAATACAGACCCTTCCTTGTGTCCTTAAATATATCCAATGCTAAGATCTAATATAGAAAGGGCAAAGAGAAGCACAGAAAGGCTTAATGTCAGTCTCATTTTTTTCCACACAAGTTGCTGTGAGGATTTAATGAGGCAATACCTGTGAAGTGCTTAGCATAAGGCTGAGTACAGAGTAAGGCCTCACCAAGTGCCGGTTGTTATCATTTATATAAATAAACATCTTACAACCTAAGCCTTGAGGCTTCAGAAGGACTATATCTGACACTCAATGTCTTTTCTAACTTAATCTCAGAAGTGACATACCATCACTTCAACCATAACCTTTTGGTCAAAAAGACCAATGCTAGTCCAATGTAGATGGCACTACATAAGGGCATCGATACCAGGAAGCAGAGACCATTGGATGCCATCTTGGAAGCTGGCTACCACAATTATCTAAGGGCTGCTGAAACCTTTATCCAACTGCTCTGTCCTACGTTTTAATCTTTAAGGACTAGGTTTGTGTAAAAGTGCTGTGATGGGATTTCAGAAAACGATGAAATAACCCAGAAATAACAACATTTAAAAATTGAATATCAATTTATAGATGTTTTTATGTGATGTCTCACTTGAGCTTCAAAATAACCTTTTTAAATAGGCAGCAGACTAGATACTACTGTAATGATTTCATAGATAAGAAAACTGAACATCAGAGAGATTTGGTGATTGACCCAAGATCTCAACTAGATATCCTCCTAGCAGTCTCATGGCATTTCTTCTGCTAGGCTAAGTTGTCTTGTATATTTGTTAAATACTGACCTGCTGGCATTATGTGCTGGACAGAGGGTTTGCAACAAATAAAAAGTGTGTGATTTTTGTCTTGGAGGTATGCTCTCTACTTTCTAAAAATCACTAGATTTCAGCAACTGCCACCTGCTCCTTTTTTACTACCATTACTTGACACACACACATATGCGTGCACACGCAATATACTTACAGACACACATGCACATGCACACTTCTATTATTGGTGTCTTACATTAATAGCAAACTGAAGTTCTTTCAGAAAATACTGGTGGTCATTGTGTCACAGAGAAGTCTCCCTTCCACGCAAGTTTTATACATATACATATATATATATATATATATATATATATATATATATATATATATATAAACTTTATAGCTTTCCTCTCTTTATTCTAAAATAAATTATGAGAGATTGTACGTTCAGGCATCAGGCAAAATTTTTCCTCTTTGGGGGGACTTTTTCAACTATTTCTATTTGAATTGGTAGCCATTTGTATGAGAAGAAAATGAATACTAATGGAAAAGCCCAGAATGGATTTAGAAAATTATTATAACCGTTCTGCCATAGGTTTGGGCCTTTGACAAAACACCTATTCAAGGATGGGAAATCCACTATTTCTCTTCTGCATTTCTCTTTATGAATAGAGCTGGATTGAATAACCAGGGCTGATAAAGGATTCAGAGCAATTGCCTTACTAAGTAATAGTGAGCCCATGTTCTAACCAGTGGGCCAAATACTGGCCTTCTGTATATCTAAGTAGGCAGACTTCCATAGACAGATTTACAGTGGAGGGGTCGGGGGAGCAAATGGTTTAAAAAAAAAAAAAAGGCAAGATTCCGTATAATTTTCATTCTTCCTGCTACATCCTTTATCTCAGCACTAATTAGGACACCCCCCACCTAAATTCTGCATACCTGCAGATTTATTTGCACCTCCAGACATTTTTCCAGGTAGTTTCCTTGTGCTTACAGTACACCCCTGCCTTCTTTCTGCATATTTGAACCCCGCTGACCCTCCTTGAAGCCTCCTCAACTAGCAATACATAATCATCTTCATCCTTGCTACTGCTTATGCATTTCAAAGTGCTTTAACATAAGTTAATTCAGTGATCCTCACACAACCGTAGAAGTTTAGCCCCACAAGTATTCTCTCATTGTTTTCTTGGATGAGAAAAAGGAGCTTGGAGTGGTTCAATTAGCAAACAAGGTCATAGAGCTAAAAAAAGAAGCAGCATTGGTGTTGATCCCTCCTTTAATGAAACCTACTGCTTCACCTGCTTCTGCAACTGCATGAGATTTTCCTTTTCTGCATGTTTGGAGCTGCTGGAGTCTGTCACATTCTAACACAGCCTTTAGGTACTAACTGCCTTGTTGTTTCCTATGTGCATGTAACTCACTGATGACCTAGATTGGTCCTTCACATTTAACATGCAACTTTCCTGGTGCTTACTTCTCCCTGTGCTTACCCAAAGATGACATAATGGGAACAATGGGAACAATGGAACTAACAGGGAAGAATGAGTTAGACATTGTGGGCACCTTTCTTTTTTCCACTCCCAGCAATCTTGGTAGTAGATAACAGTCAATCGAGACCTACAATGATATATTTCATTCATTCATTCATTCATTCATTCATTCATTCATTCATTCAGTTAATATAGTCCACTCCTACTCTGTGATGTTCTCTCTCTTAGGCCCTAAGAAATTCAAGTTAAATGTGAAATATTCTTGATCACCTGGAGCTAAAATTGAGTGGGGGAACTTCCACTATTTCTTTGAAATACTAACAAACGTAAGCACCAATGTGAAAGATGAAAATTATTCATTTCTTTACATACATTGTGTCAGAAGTAAGCACAGGACTCTCTGACTGAGCCAAATATAGTATATATCCCTCCTATAGGATACTCTGAAATTGAGCATACAAGTTTAATGGATAAATTATATTCACCTTAAACCTTGCATTATCTGTCTAGACTTAACATTTGTACCTTGGTGATTGTGAATGTTAGACTCCCCTCCAACCCCGCTTTTCTTTTTAAAACTCTAACCTAAATGAAAAAATGAAAAAAAAAAGAGGGTTATCAACTGCCTCAGGCAGTTTGTTGTAGACAAAGATAAGTGAAAACCATGTATTCTACTTGTAGCTAAATATTGCATAGAGGATATAAAATAATTTAGAATGGCTCAGCTCTTTCATTAATTTTTTTGATAAGTAAGGATTCTGGACTTAGAAACATACATCAGTTTTTTGCCTAACCAACCATGCCACAAGTAGAAATATACCCTCCATGACTGTATTCAAAATCCACTCACCATCCTATGCTCAGCATGTTGCCTTTTAAAAAGCATGATCCTAAAGACAAAATTCCCGCACCCATTCTCAGGGTTTCATATACTCTTCATTTACTGGACTTGAACTCTGTAGTATTTCTGGTTGCTATTTCATTAGAGAAAGAGGCATGGAAAAACCACTATGTATAAAACACTTTGGGGAATTTAGTGGTGAGCCTCCAATAGGGGAAGTAACATGAAAACAACAGCAATCATGCAAAGCTCAACAGAAAGCCCTCAAAGGAAGTAATATCAATGGGGATGGGGCACTAGGGGTGAGAAGACAATTACCACTTGTTGGGAGATTCACCTCAGAGGAGGCTACAGTTGAACTGAACCCCAAAGAATGAAAAAGGTTTGCACTACAGAAATTGAAATGGGAAGCTATAATAAGCTACTAGAACAGCCTGAGCAGGTAAGAACCCTGACCATGATTTTCTACAATTATGCACTGTTTGGGACAATATTAATATTGATTCACTGTTCCATATATTTATATTCATCAGATTCTTTGTGTGGTCCTAGATGTATTTTGTATTACAAGAGTCTTCTACCCAACTTGAAGATCATTTAAAAATAGTAGACATCTTTCACAAAATGATATTCTAATACTCAAATTCCAGAGTTAAAATTGAGGCACACTTCTTTTATCATGGCGTGATACAATGCTGCTTTATTGGTAAATTCTCATATTCACTGAAAATCTCATCATCTCACGGTGACATTTCAAAACTGCCTTCATAAAATTAGGATGATTCCAGAAGCTTGAAAACAGAGAGCTGTTATTCCCATGATATACGATCTTCCTAGACCTCTACCTCATAAACTTCCAACTTCCTTTCAAATCATATAGAGAGGCCGATTTTTCCTTCTTTGTACACAATATTCATTTCTTCCCTCTCTCTGGGCTATTATTTATTATTTAACTCGCTTACTGTATTATTTAAAGAAAAAGTAGTTTGCAATATTGCCTTATGGGAGATGCTATAGGGTAAAGCAATATTGATTGCACTGTAGCTATTAACTACTATTGTGAAAACAAGGAAGGAGTGTGAGATAGTGAATCAGGGCAAGAATTATCTTCACCCTTCCACAGCAAAAGAGGGAAAAAATAGCAAACCACCTCCAAATAATCCAAAAACGTTTTTTTTTCTTCTTCAAGAATTGTAAAGCTTGCTTGAAAGTTGAAGATAATGGGTGATCTCACAGGAATGAAAATAGTCTTCAAGGAACAAAGAATTTACCATATTTTTAGAGGATATAATAATAACCAAACTTTTGTCATTTGGCTCCAGTCCATATTTTCAACATTGTCTACTAACCCTTCACACAAATACACTGTCTAGTTAGACTGTCTAGAATTCTTACTATATCTCATCCTGGTACTTGCTGATGATATTTCCCTTCCTAAAACATTCAGATTTAGTACAAATATGGATTTTAATATGCTTCTATTTTTGATGATCTTCCATTATATATCTGGACCTCTCTGTTTTTGTTGTGAACGTAGAAATTGATGGAATACTATTACCAATAAGGGTTAACCAAGCAAATGAGGATTCCATAGATTAGGTTTCACAAAGGGAAATATTCCTAAATGAATCTGTAAGAAGACCTAGGAAGCATAAATAACCCAGTGGAGAAAATGCAGTCAGTAAAGCATGAAATGGAAGAACACTTTTTTTTTTTTTTTTTTTTTTTTTTTTTTTTTTTTTTATCAAACTGAGAGAAAAGAAGCAGATGTCAAAAGCTCAGTATGAAGTCAAAGCATAGGGACACTGGAAACCAGAGTAGAGAATAAAGGTCAAGAGATTAAGTGGGAGGTTATTTCTGGAAAAAAAATCAAGAAGAGGTGTAATTTATCACTGACATTTAATTGGCCTCCATGGTGAGATGCATAGAAGTACCACCAGTATTTAAAAGTCTATAGATAGGGCAGACAGAATTAATCAATCAGATTTCCAACTGGACTCATCCCTCTGTTAGGTGTTGTTGCAATAGAAAATATATGCTTTTTTTAAAGGAAGTTAGACCAATGTAACACATAAATCAAATAGAATACACTGCTTCACAGCACACAATATTCTTTTCCATAGTCCTTCTATAATACCTTGCTCATAGTGAATGACCAGTAAATACTCGTTAAGTGAACATAAAAGCTGTTGGTGTTTTCCAGATTCTATGTACTGTAAAATGTGAGGAGAAATTCAATGAGGGATAGATAATGAGGAATGTTTAAATGAAGGTGGAGCTTGAACTAGGCTTTTGATAGCAAAAGAGGCAATAGGAAGGAAGACTAAATTTGAGAAAAATAAAAAGGGATAAGTAAAATAATTTTCCCCTTAATTAGATCATTGCTGTAGTACTGGACCAAAACTCCAGAGGCAAAATCCCAATTGTCTAATCTCATTCATTATTTCTCCCAGACATGTACCTGATTTCTCTCTCTCTAAGTAATACCACTCTAACAAATGTCCCTGGTATTTATTAATGAATACCACACAGATGTCCTTTCCTACTTATTCATGTATATATATCCATATATAAGGACAAAGTCTTATCCTCTTGAAGCCACATCAGACCTCAAGATTGACCTTGAAAAAACTGCTCTATTGACTTCAGTCTCTTCACCCTGTGAAAGGAGAGGACCATAGTCCTAACCTCCATGGTTTCTAAATCTGAAGCAAAAGCTTACCTCGTTGTACCACTGTTTTTATTTAAATGACATCAATCTGAAGATATGCATGCATTATGGCTCAAATAAATATATTGATTTCTGTACAAATTAAGGTTCTTGCTAATATGCACTGACACAATTGAAACAATAAACTCAATGATAACAAAATAGCTAATTAACTTGATGATCATTTAATTTTACTTTTGATAATGCATATGTTTTTATTTAGATGAATACAATGTAAATTAGAACCAGCTAGTTGTAAATATGCTTTCATTTGAAGCGTCTGCTCAATGAAGGAGAACTGCTGAAATATGAACTCCGCATGCTGTTACTCATTGTGGGAAGAGGCAAACTTGAGGCCCTGCAGTTGTCTGTGGCCTGATCACTGCACAAATGATCAACTTGTGAAATGAGGAACTGACGTTTGTTTATATCTGCCTGCACAGAGACATACCAATAGTGCATTCTGTCAAATTAAAACAAAACAAAATGAAAAAACAAATACACTATACCTATTGCATCCATTAATTCATACACTCATTCATCCCTTCCATTCATTTACATGCAAGATCCTTGTGTAAGGGGGATCAAATATATGGTGATGGAAGGAGAACTGACTCTGGGTGGTGAAACACAATGGGATTTATAGATGATGTAATACAGAATTGTACACCTGAAATCTATGTAATTTTACTAACAATTGCCACCCCAATAAATTTAAAAAATAAATTAAAAAAAAGAAATATTGAAAAATAAAATCCTATAACACCATCCCGAGTCCCACATCTTAGGAGCACAAATAAGTACAAGGCGAATAAACTTTATCAAATATTAGGAGCAAGCACTATGTTAAGTGTTTTACATACAGCATTGCATTTAACCTAACCATGCTGAGGATACCCAGGTAAACAAGAGGGTTGATGTGAGTTTTGAGACAAATCTAAATGATAAAGAATGGTCATTAAACTGGAACAAAGGTATAGCATTTTGATGTTATTTCAACTGTATAGGGGAATATGAGAAAATTTGATGTATCTAGTGAATAAAGCACATTTGGCACTATCCTGGGAGAAGAGATGAGAAAGTAAACTGGATCAAGTAACTTAAAGGTTTTGAAATTCAACTTAAAATAGAAACTTCTGCTGGAAGCAAAAGAAAAAACAGCAATTAAAACCAAAATGCAAAATAAGTTCCATATTTTAGAAAGAAAAATATGATATTTTTGATAATTAGAAATTGGAGAGGAAGGACACTGCAGGTGGGAAGTTGTTGAAATACCCCATCCCATGAAGGTCTGTGAGCCAAGGTAGTCAGTGCAAAATTGTATGAGAAGGGGTGAGTTAAGAGACATGTCAGAGAAAAACAACAACAACAAAAACCGTATTCTGCAGTTATCGGCACTACTATTGTTCTCTAACAATCAGACGTGTAGAATAAAACTGTCAACTTTATTTCACAAAGCTGATTGAAGCACTTGGGTTAGATGTGTGGCCACAATGGTTTCCTAATAAGTTATATTAGTACTTTGCTTATCCTGTAGAGTACAGACAAAGGTGATTAATTACAGATCTCCTCAGCAAGAACTTGACATCATGGTAAAATGCAGACCAGAAATCAGCCATTCTACAGTCAGGGGAACCAAAAGGACAGTCCAGAGGTGTGGAACCAAGCACTCTCAGAGAATCGATATCCTCAAATCAGACAATGTTTCCACACCCACTTGGAGAAAAGTAAGTGATGGCTGTGGAGTGTAATCACTAGTACGTAAATCACCAGGGGATATTGTTAAAAACCTGATATTGATTAAGTAGGTCTTGGATAGGACCTCAGAGTTTGCATTTTTAACAAGCTACCCAGAAACTCTTATGTGGCTGATCCATGGAGGAGTTAGGGTGGTTACTGTGACACTGCTTTCCAATGTTAAAACAGGCTTTATGATTCTAACTTCATTTTCGTTGAACAGGGTGCTCTAGTTCTCTGATTTTCTGCAAAGTTCAGGATCAAGAACAGCTTTTTTTTTTTTTACATTATAATCAGTAATTGCTGAAATCTTGATAAATGTGCCCCAACATAACTATAAGAGGATAATTCAATTAAACACTCATAAAACATCCAGACTTAGAAATGTTGATTTCAACTCTTTCATGCTTTTCATATATTCTTCCTTCTGGCTCCAGAGGTTTTAAATATTTTTAAATTAGATCCTTCTGCCCCCAGAGGTCTTCATTTGTTTATGTGTTTTATTTGATCACATTAGCTTATAAGCTGACTCATATTTTTAGGATGTATTTGGGGATAGAAACACAGTAATGAAATTAACATTTCCTCCCCTAAAAGTTGGGCTTCAGAGTGGACTCTGCTTATCTGCCATCCTTATTTTCTTTAGCACATAAAAAATCTTTAATAAATATTTTTTGATTGATGTATACATTTGAAATTTTCATTAGTTCTGTGGATCTGAAATATTTGGTTTCCCACATTTAATTCTTCTTTCTCTCTTTAGAACTCTACCTTAATTCTTTGTTTCTTGAAGTGCTAGTATCTCAAGTTTAACATTGCAGCTTGGAGGTGATAATTCTCCATTTTGGGGGAGATGGATGCTATGCCCGACATTTGAGCACTTAATTAAAGCACAAGGAATGCTTAATTAGTGTAGTAAATGCAATTAAATTGTCTGTAATGGAGAATTGCTGCTCAATTTTTAAAGCAACAAGAGGGGATGACCAGATGGGTTAATTAATCAGTGTTAACTCTCATTTGATGAATACTTTGAGGTTCTCTGATACAATGAGACTATACAAATGCTATACATTGTTGTTATAATGTCTAGATAGAACATCATTCAGACCATACTTCCTTAGACCTCTCCATTTAACAAAATTTTCATTTACAAAGTTGACTTTTGCTCTGTCAGGGTGTAATTCTCTTGCTTCTATGTCCCGATAGTAATTCAGACTACACTACAGTAGAAGAAAAATGCCAATTTTCCAGATTTTAAGAGATTTGTTTATATATCAAGCAATGATAATACATTATTTCTTTTAAGAGAGAAACATCTTTCACTGTCATTGTTAAACTCAGTGAGTACCAACATTTTTTTGTGAGGAGAAAAGACTGCCATTCTCCACATTATGCCGCTGAGTCTCAAATTTCGATCAGCTATTGCTTTTTGAGCACCTACCATACACCTAATGTGGAAGAAGTTTTGGTTACTCTCGATAACTTTTATTAGTATACTTTGTAAAACTAATTGAGCCTCATTCTCATACCCAGTGTACCATATATCTTGTTGAATCACATCTCTGGTTAGCAAAAAATCTACTAATACTGATATTTAAACGATTATAGGCGTTCACTCCGCCTCCAAAAACACAATAAAGCGACCCCTTCTGTTGTATAAGGACACTGATGATATTCTCGTAGCACTGAGTGGTGGGAGAGGACAAAGGTCTTGGCCACCATTGCTCTTTGTCAAGGCTTTATTCAAAAGCACTGACTGTGCTATAATGGGAAATCAGCTAGCCAAAACATTAGAAGGTGCTGAAGCCTCTAACTCACTGAAATTCTACTTAAATTATTATATGCTTGGATGACTGCAAGAACACAGATAGCTATGTAATTAATACAAACCATGTCAGCCTCCCTCACTTCCTTCTCATCTCCATGCAGACCAGTAATGAGGTGCCTCCTGACACACAATCACAACACACTGACAAACCATCTTGGTGTGTGAAAAAGACACAGACAAATACAAGAACCGTGACAGTGATAGCAAGCACAGTTCCTTTTCACCAGAGATTTCACATCATAGCTGTCCCCGAGGCAGAGTCTTCCGGCTGGAGAAGTCATTATCAGCCAGGCGACAGACCGACTTCCAGGTCTGAGGGGCTCTTATGTTATCTTATAGAAAGCAAAAGTTGTTATCTAAAAGGATGATTTTCTTTTTTCTCATTGTTACTATTCTTCAGAAAATATTGAAAATGAGTTATTCTCTGAAATAATCACACATTTTCCTGTTTATTTTCACTACTATACGAGTCGTATGATGACCGTGCACCAACAAGAAATTAGATAGTTTCTTTGGGATAGCCTCATCCAAAACATTAAAAAAGATAATGATGTCAACTTGTGTTATTAATAAAAAAGTGGAATTTCACTGATATACCATGAAATATAATCCTTATACTGTGTTTTATTGGGTATGGCCATTAGCATCACCATTGACTGACATGTTTAGTCACCTTTCCCTTACATAACTGGGTTAGTTGCTACAGGTAATATTTATTAGGTTGGTGCAAAAGTAACTGTGGTTTTTGCAATTATTTTTAACCTCTTAAACTGCAATTACTTTTGCACCAACCTAATGAAAGCATAAAACACAGTCCTTGAGCCTTTATTTCACTTTAACATAATTAGTGACATGGATTTTTTATGTAAAAAGATGCAGAATTATTGAATGCAACACAATCTAATTCCAAATGGAACATAAAAACAAGATACATGATGGGAGATCTGTAACTGCGAACAGGATTACCATGGGAGAGAGTAAAACAGGTACAATTCCTCTAGGAATAGCAAACTCCAACGTAAGATACTTCTAGACAAGAGGGCATGTGGGTTCTTATAAAAATAAAAATAAAAATCACTCGTAATGTCCACATAGGTAGCAATATGATACGCAATAATGCTCTGCACTGGAAATAAAATTGGTTATTAAAGAAGGAAAAACATAACGAATAGAAGTTATAGAGACTGTGAAACTCATGTTCTATATTTTTAGAGAAGACTGACATATGAAACAATAATGAATTATTTGAAATAAAATAGATAAGGATAATTGCTAGATCACATTGTATAAACTCTAGCCTTTTAATTCACATTAAAAGAAATATCAGTGGAAAGTGTAACACTACAGTAGGGTATCCGGAAGGTGATAGTTTTTGACTTTGCATTTTGACTAATAGCTAATATTTGAATTTATAGACATAAGAGAATAAATACCAGATGGAAGTTAAGCATAATATAAGCCATGAAGTCAGTATTAGATATTATATGGTGATGAGGCACTAAGTAACTTAATTCAATTAAAGATACAATGCAGTAGGGAAATAGTGTGTCACTGAAGTTTATAAAATATATAACTGATAAAAAGTGTTATTTTTGGTAGATTAATCAAGGGTAGTGGTTCCATGCTTTGGTGTTTAGACACCAGGGAGGTTATGAAAAAAAAGCTGCATGTTCATGTGCTCTACGTACACACTGAAACATGTATCTACTAAATAATGAATATATTTTGAACATATATCCTTTAAATATGTAGAAGTGTGACTAGTGCAATGAAAAAAATTGAATAAATGAAATCCTTTATAATTTTATGCCATTCTATATTTTCTCCACTAATAGATGTTATTATCGCATACTGAGGGATGCATTATTTTCTTAAAAATGCTGCCAACTTAAATTGTCATTTTTTAGTTGTCTGTTATAAATATGACACATGCTCAACATATATTCATTTATTTTATTTATTATTTGATATTTGATAATATTTCATATTACTGAGTTACACTAATGTAAATATGACCATTAACATTCCTATGTTGAATTATTTCTTTTCAAACTATTAATAATTAATTCAAAATCCATTTCAAATGTGTGGAATTATAAAATACGTAAATTTTATAATGACACAACAACTTTCAAACTGTATTTTTCCCTACGTAATTTGACTATCTTTTCTTCATCAAATACCATTTATGGTGTATTTTTGAAGACCAGAAAGTAAGTATAGGCTTAGGAGGAGTTAGCTGAGAGTGTCACATTTTGAAGCCAAATGAGCTTGTTTCATTAACCCACACTTTGGATATTCATTACTTACGACATGCCAGTTTGCAAAGTACAAATGTTCCATCCTCCAAAAAGCACGAAATTTTGAAAACAAGATTTAATGAGATAGAGTCACTAAGATAGAAATGATATAATGAAACTGCTCAAATTTACCAAAAAGTTTTATCACATGCAAATAAAAAAAAAGCAAAAACACCAACTGATCTCCCAAACCTCACTCCCCAAACCAAACACACAGCTTTCTACCCCCATAGCTTATGTCTTCAATAATACTTTTTTTTTCTTTTCCAGGAAATGGAAAATGCTAGTGGACATGAACTTGACAGTGGGGTGTGTAGTAACTTAGATGTTGAACTAAATGTTTTAAATTGAAGTTGCTCTTTGATTTGTGAGCTTTATTTTCTAAGCTACTTTGGCAGGAAAAGGTTAACTCAGCAGGTCTGGACTGATCAAATCGTGGACATTTTGAAGAAAGAACTGTCTTCAGGATTGACCCTTGACCAACTCTTGGGGCATCACTTCAGAGCCCGATAATAAGATTGCTTTTGCATGCCAGAGGCCTTGGGCCATGCAGACCAGTTTAATCACAGAAGTTTATTCTGACAATGTGATTTCTGCTAATTGCTTATTTCTCCTCTGGAAGGAAGGAACTGGAGTCTGAGCAGGTGAGTTCAGACACCTGGGAGATACATGTCTACATGACTAAAACCACAGTAAAATCCCTGGACATAGGGTCTGGGTTAGCTTCCCTGACTGGCAAATGTATGACACATGTTGCCACCCATTTTTGCTGGGAGACTTAAGTGCACTCCCACTGGCTGGGGACATCTGAAAGCTTTCACCTGGTTTCTCCTGGATTTTGCCATTCCCTTTGCTGATTTTCATCTGTATTATTTTGCAGTTATAAACCATAACTATGAATAGAACAGCTTTTTTGAGATATACGCGTCCTTCTAGAGAATTATCAAGCCGGAGGGTCTTCGATACCCTTATCACACTACTCTTTTCTAATTCTCACTAAAGACTTCACTAATTTGGCCCTCATTGCTTTTATTCTACTCTGAATCCTTGATACTTGTCATCAATACCAAAAAACTTAAGGGTTTTACAGAACCCTCATTTGGATTGTTTATTATTGTTTTATATATTATTACTTTCTCAGTTAAATTATTTGCTTATTTTAGCACAAAAGCTGTGGTTGCCATTTTCTCCCCCAAACTTGCAATGTTTTCATAATAGCACTATCTAGGCTCTCAATCAATGCTTTCACATTCATGACCAGTCAAGAAACTGATGGAATTAATAGTGAACTAGAAACATCTATTATGTTTGTTCTCCTATCAGCAATTGTCCAGAAATATTGTAGATTACTGTTACTGGACTACCAAAGAACTGACAGAGACTATTTCGACCAATTCTTATCTGTGCCTTGCACATAAGTACCAAATGTTTATGGAATAAAAGTGTAAAAAGTAAATCTATTGGATTCTGTATGAACCTCAGTTAAATTTTCTCTGAAGACCTAAGAAGGACAGATTTATGGAAATTCTGAGTTTGAATTCAATATTTTAAGGTTGAAAAATTGTTTCATGTAGCTGAAATAATCTTGATGGTTACATTAATCATTTATTTTACTTTTTGTGTGATGATGTAACATATAACTTAGTGGATATTTTATATGGCATAACACGATTTCTATGCTATATTGGAAGTAACTCATGTATTTTTGAGTATTAAGTAAAGGCTCTTTAAAACCATATATATATATATATATATATTTCTGTTTTTTTAGAGCTTCCACTTTGCTCTCCAACCTTGCATAGATCACAAAATTCAACTCAATACATGAGCAGAGGAAGGATGTAAAGGTGGTAACACTAGGTCTTATCAGGCTAATATAACTGATAAGGTAACAGATGCTGAAGTTGAAGAGTATAAACTTTTTTTAAATTCAAAAAAGTATGTAGATCTTGAGCTAATTTCTTACATCACAGTACTCAAAAAACTGAGATGAGTGCAAAGTGATCTCTTAGGTAATGTGTTTCTAGGAGGAACAGGCAAGAGAGTGAGGCCTAGCAAGCAGTAGAAGAAATGAGGCCAAACAAGGGTATGGTTTTAGGGAAAGTCCTGCAGAATGTGGTTCAGCCTTATCCACAGGGACTGGGGTGTATAACGACTACCTCAGACTTGTTGCTTTTGCAGGTAAGGGAGTGGAGCTTTCATGTCATCAAGTTATTTGCTAAGGGCTACCCCATGGATCTAAACTCCCAGGCATTTTCCACACTGTGAGTACAGGAAAAGCATCTCCTCCTTATCTAGGACATTCCACTGAGAAGAGGCAAAGGTGCAGACCATTAGAAGCAAAATCAAAAACTCCAAAAAGGACCCAAGAGGATTCAAGTAGAGCACCGACGGCATCCACTATTAGTTAATAAAAATAGCAGTTGAGTTATAAAGTGTGATCAGTGACTTATTTGTGCTTCAAATAATTATATTTGAAAAAAAAATTGTTAGACAATAATTTGAAAATTATTTGTGATAAATATTCCAGCCTTTAAAAAGTATTCTCGTTTGTTGTTAGGAGGTAGAGATCAGTGTGGGGTATGAAATGAACCCAATAAAAAGAGCAAGTGTTACAGACAGAGGAACCAACAGCCAGAAAAATATCAGAAAAAATAAAAATAAAAAAAAGTTTAAATCATCTGTGACTTAAAAGGTCTTTTGCCAGGAGTGTATTTTCTTAGCGGAGAAATATACCATAGGTTCAGAGTTTGGAAAATGTGAATCCTTTAGTAGAAGAAGGGAACTTGAGTCTACAATACATTTAATCACTGTTGTTCAAATAATTAAAGTTTAATTAAAAGTTTATATTTTGCAAATGCTATATTTAAATAGCCCACAGGGTATATTAGGGAATATTTTGTTATTGTTTTCAACCTTGATTTGCTTTTTGTGTTCCTGATCGCAGAGTTTTCTCTCTTGTTGAGTTCTATGAGAACTAGGAAGGAATTTTTCTGTGAAGAACCCACAGTGATGGTTGTGGAAAATGAAAATTCCTGTGTGCAGTGAATTGCAAGGATGGATTAAAAAATTCATTCATGTATAGATGGCCCTTTGCAATGTGACTCTATCACTTCTCTTTTCCAAAGGTAGTTTGCATTTCCCTAACTTTTAGGTCTGGAGTGGCTCTGTGACTTGCTCAAATAAATTTCAGGGAAAGCAATGTATGATTCCCAAGATCAGGCCACAGAAACCTTGTAGTTTTTCTCTCTTCCTTTTGAAACCTGTTACTATTATGTGAAGAAGCTTGGGCTAGCCTGCTAGAGGATGAGACCAGGCTGAACTGAGTTTTCTTAAGACTGCCAACCTGTAACTGAGCTGACAGTAGACTGCAGTCACCTAAGTGACCCCAGGAAATACCAACAGGAAAAACAAACAAACAAACTGAAAAAAAAAAGCTGAAATGAACCCTGATCACAGTGCTGACACACAGAATTGCGATCAAATAAAATGGCTGTTGTTTAAGTCATTTAGTTTGGGGGTGATTTTTAAGGTAGCAAATAAAGCTTGATACACTGTGGTACACATACATGCCAGAACACAAAGAGTGGAGCTTGGTATCTGGGTTTGCACCAAGTCTACCGTAGACATCATGCAGGAAAAACCCCCTTGGTGCTTTTACTCTAGAGTCTCTTGGGAAGTTGCTTAAAAACCTCTGTTTGAAAAAATATGCAGTCAAAATCAAGGTATGTTTTCCTCTTCCTGCTCACCTCCTTAATTAAAAAGACAACCACATTCTTAACAAATACCTTAAGTAATCAAAGCCCAGAGTCCCTCTGGAAAATCTCCTTGCATAAGTGCTTGGTAAAAAAGCCTTTGTGAGAAGAAACTGAGAACAGAACAAGATAATGTGTTTATTACTTGTCTTTCTATTAATGATATCTATCTATCTATCTATCTATCTATCTATCTATCTATCTATCATCTATCATCTATCTATCTGTCATCATCTATCTATCTATCATATATCTCCAGTTGAAGAAAACTAGTCTAGTAATCGGATGATGCCTTTAATCACAAAGTACACATCAAACCATTTAATATGATAAATACATTTAATGTGTTTTGATCAGACATAAGCAGTTAGCTATTATCTACGGAGCTGATGAAAAAAGAAAAAGGGACACAGTTACACCTGCACTTTCCCAAAGTACTTATAAATGCCTTGCTCAGAAACAGTTCTGAAATCTATAGAACAGATTATTGCCACTGGGCTCAAAGACCTCCTCATCAGTCATGTTACAATGTTCTTGGTAGCAAACTCTCTAATTAATATTATGAACATACTTCACAAAAACTTTCTGATTGCCTTCTCATTAAAAACATTTTTTTTTCAGTTGTTCTCTTGGCTGACATGTTTTGTATTTGTTCCTCTATTATGGTTTCTGCACAGCAAGGCAAGAAATTCTACATAAAAGGGAAAACTTAGGGGGAAAAAATAGCAGATGCCGACAAGTAATGTCAGCCTGTTCTGAACTATGCATCTGTTGTTAATGTTCTGATCTATGGAAGATGCTGGAATATACTTCTACTTGGCCAATAAATCCCAAATATCTCTTGAGCCCCATAGCACTGTGTGTGGAGAAAAACTCAAGGAAAAAATGCTGGCTAGTTTAGATGAATAAAATAGATCCCCTAAATAAGGAGCTACACCATGTGAAAAAAAAAAAAAAAAAAAAAAAAGAAAAAGAAATGATATGTCCTTAGCAAGTCAATGATCAAAACAGAAACGTATTTGCTCTATTGACCAGTTATTTATGTATTTGATATGCTTACTATAAGGGTCTTCTGCCAATAAGAAGAAATAGCCCAATGACTGACATAGGTAAATTGATTTTTTTTTTTTAATTGGGGAATATTGGGGAATAGTGTGTTTCTCCAGGGCTCATCAGGTCCAAGTCATGTCCTTCAATCTAGTTGTGGAGGGGGAAGCTCAGGTCCAAGTCCAGTTTAATTGATTTTTTATATCTATCTATTCATCTTTCTCAATTCTCACTCACAAGCTCTTTCGTTTTTCCACCCATGTTGTAATTTGTTTGTCTGTTCAATCCTTTATTTTGTTAATCTTCTTCCCACTCCAATATTTTATGATATTTCCCATTATAGTAAAGGAAAATTTATCTGCCCAGTTTATGAACATATGGTTAATCTCAGTAAATATACAATATACACTTGAAAAGAATGCATATACTGCATTTGTTAGGTGTAGTGTTCGATAATTATCAATTAGGTCAAGGTGTTCCATATGTTCGGACTATTTTTGTATTTCCTCATCTTTTTTTGCCTAATTTTCCATTAATTGATGAAATAAAGGTGTTAAAATCTACTATAATTGCTAAATTGTCTATTGTTCTTTAAATTCTTCCCGTTTTTGCATTATGTATATTGAAGCACTGTTATTTAGTGCATACACGTTTATGAATGTTATGACTTACTGATGAATTAAACCTGTATCATTATGGGTTGAAGTCTACTTTATCTTATATTAATATAGCCACTCAAACTTTCTCAGGCTTACTGCTGTGTGTCCCATGCAATGCAATTACCGCTATTGCTAAATTTTCATCTACACTTTTAGTATTTATATTTGTATTATCCCTGAATGCTTTTGTTGTTGTTATTGTTCACCTTCAACCTCTTTCTTGACTTCCTTCAAAATAGATAATTTTTCAGAGTTGTATTTTGATCTATCTATTGTTTTTTAGATATAACGCTGCATTATTTGAATGGTTGCTTTACATATTATAATATTCACCTTTGATTTTCACATTCTAATTTGAGTTAATATTGCAACACTTCAACCAAAATATTAAAACATTGAATATATTTATCTCTCTTCTCCATCTTTGTGCTATAGTTGTCAGATATATTGTACCTATATTCATCATAAATTCCACAAAATTTACATATATATAAACTATTAACACTGTATATATGTGTGTATATATATATATATATATATATACACACATATATATGGTGTTAAAAAATGCATACACATTTTAAAAAGGAAAACAGTATTAAAATTGTAATACTCAATATATACCAATAACAAAAGACGAGTACAAGTCATGTTTGACTTCTGCATATATATATATATATATATACACATATATACACATATGTATATATATATGACTTACGTATATACATATATACGTAACATATACATATATATACATGTGTATATATATGTAAAAAGCTTATATATATATATATATATATATATATATATATATGTAAAAAAGTCCCTTGAAATTTAAACAAAAAGAAAAAATATATATATATTTTTTAATAAATTTACTCAGTTACTTAAAAATGCTTTCATTCTTCCTGGAGATTTGCGTTTTCTTTCTGTGTTATTTCTCTTTCAGCCTAAAAATCTTCTGATAGCATTTCTTATAGTGCAGGTGCACTTGCAATGAATCCTCTGGGTTTTATTTCATCTGAAAGTGTCTTATTTCACATTCGTTCTTAAATTATATTTTCACTAGATGTAAAAGTCTGGATTGGCAAGTTTTTTTTTCCTTTTGGCCCTTTAAATATTCTGTCTCACTCTATTCTTGTGCCCAGTGTTTCTAATAAAATATTCACAGTTATTTGAGTTGATGTTTAATTACATGTAATATGTTGTTTTCTCTAATTGCTGTTACCATTATTTTTTTTTCCTTTAAAAGAAAATTTCCATCAGTTTTACTATGATATGACTAAGTTATTTTTCTCATATTTGTTATCCCTAGGTTTAGCTAATCTTCAAGTACCTGAAGTTTTTGCTTTTCCCCCAGATGGGGAAGGGGTTTGACCATTATATTTTGACTGCTTTCCCCCCCTCACCCTTTTCTCTCTCTCCTTCTTTCAGGGACACATGTATAGAACGTAGGATATTTTTCCACAGTGCCTTGAACTCTTTGAATTTATTTTCTATATTTTTTTTCTCACTTCTTCAAAGTGGATAATTTCTACTAGTCTGTCTTCTAGTTTACTGTTCTTTGCTCTGTCATATCTATTCCACAATGAAGCCCATCTAGAAATTTTCTCTCACACACACACACACACACACACACACACACACACACAATTTCTCTCTTGTTGTTTTCTACTTTTACATTCATCACAGGCATATTTTCTTATATTTCAGTGAGTGTAATTATAACAGTCCTGGTTTGATAATTCCAAACCTTTGTCATCTAAAGGTTGGTTTTTGTTGATTGCCTTTTAACTTGAAATGGACCTCATTTTATTGTATCTTTATTATCATATGATGAGTAATTTTGGATTGTATCTGACATTGTAAATGTTACATTGTTGAGAAACTGGATTCTGTTATACTGCTTCAATGAGTGTGGGTTTTTCTATATACTTTTTTAGAAGGCAATTAACTTATTTAGTCTCAAACTATAAACTGTGCCTTGTTTGAACTTGGTGGCTGTTCAAATTGCAGTTCGATTATTTTACCCTCAGCTGAAAGCCAATTTTATTCTGCCCCAGATGTTTGGTTCAAGGTTCAGCTAGAGATTTGGCTAGAGTTTATACACAGACTTTTGAGCTAACCTTCTCTAATTCCCTTCTTTCTAAGATTTCCTACTAATTTTCTGCTGCTGTTAATGGGGCTGCTGTTAACCTGGCTTTTTCCCTCTGGTTCTTGCCAACACAAAGATATCAGTATTTTAAAAGAAATTTTAGTTATCCTATGCCTTTCTGTAAAAGCAGTTTTCCCTAGTGCTGAAGCTGTGTTAACAGGAAATACATGGTGCTGGTTTCTTCTTACAAAGTTTAATTCCTTTCCAAAAACTCTTAAATCTCAGGATATGTGTGTGTGTGTGTGTGTGTGTGTGTGTGTGTGTGTGTGTGTTTATATGCATGTGCACATGTTTGCAGAGTTTATG